>NW_027478868.1:300000-420353 GCF_051014685.1 Ptiloglossa arizonensis
ACTTCCATATCTCGCGAACGGATTGACCTAACCCAAAAATTACTACTGCATCTGAAAGTAGAAGCTCGCCCGATTACAACGGTATGTGTATTTTTTCCCTAGGCCATTCTGGTTAAGCGTTTGGAGCAGCAGAATTGCGAAAAATTTTTTGCCTTCTCAACCATTTCTTGGCTTCAAACTCCCATATCTCGCGAACGGATTGACCTAACCCAAAAATTCCTGTTGCGTCTGAAAGTAGAAACTCGCCCGATTACAACGGTATGTGTATTTTTTCCCTAGGCCATTCTGGTTAAGCGTTTCGAGCAGCAGAATTGCGAAAAATTTTTGGCCTTCTCAACCATTTCTTGGCTTCAAACTCCCATATCTCGCGAACGGATTGACCTAACCCAAAAATGCCTGTTGCGTCTGAAAGTAGAAACTCGCCCGATTACAACGGTATGTGTATTTTTTCCCTAGGCCATCCTGGTTAAGCTTTTGGAGCAGCAGAAGTGCGAAAAATTTGTTGTCTTCTCAACCATTTCTTAGCTTCAAACTCCCATATCTCGCGAACGGATTGACCTAACCCAAAAATTCCTATTGCATCTGAAAGTAGAAACTCGCCCGATTGCAACGGTATCTGTATTTTTTCCCTAGGCCATTCTGGTTAAGCGTTTGGAGCAGCAGAATTGCGAAAAATTTGTTGCCTTCTCAACCATTTCTTGTCTTCAAACTCCCATATCTCGCGAACGGATTGACCTAACCAAAAAATTCCTATTGCTTCTGAAAGTACAACTCGCCCGATTACAACGGTATGTGTATTTTTTCCCTAGGCCATTCTGGTTAAGCGTTTGGAGAAGCAGAATTGCGAAAAATTTTGTGCCTTCTCAACCATTTCTTTGCTTCAAACTCCCATATCGCGCGAACGGATTGACCTAACCCAAAAATTCCTGTTGCGTCTGAAAGTAGAAACTCGCCCGATTTCAACGGTATGTGTATTTTTTCCCTAGGCCATCTGGTTAAGCGTTTCGAGCAGCAGAATTGCGAAAAACTTGTTGTCTTCTCAACCATTTCTTAGCTTCAAACACCCATATCTCGCGAACGGATTGACCTAACCCAAAAATTCCTATTGCATCTGACAGTAGAAACTCGCCCGATTTCAACGGTATGTGTATTTTTTCCCTAAGCCATTCTGGTTAAGCGTTTGGAGCAGCAGAATTGCGAAAAATTTTTTGCCTTCTCAACCATTTCTTGGCTTCAAACTCCCATATCTCGCGAACGGATTGACCTAACCCAAAAATTACTACTGCATCTGAATGTAGAAGCTCGCCCGATTACAACGGTATGTGTATTTTTTCCCTAGGCCATTCTTGTTAAGCGTTTGGAGAAGCAGAATTGCGAAAAATTTTGTGCCTTCTCAACCATTTCTTTGCTTCAAACTCCCATTTCGCGCGAACGGATTGACCTAACCCAAAAATTCCTGTTGCGTCTGAAAGTAGAAACTCGCCCGATTACAACGGTATGTGTATTTTTTCCCTAGGCCATTCTGGTTAAGCGTTTCGAGCAGCAGAATTGCGAAAAACTTGTTGTCTTCTCAACCATTTCTTGGCTTCAAACTCCCATATCTCGCGAACGGATTGACCTAACCCAAAAATGCCTGTTGCGTCTGAAAGTAGAAACTCGCCCGATTACAACGGTATGTGTATTTTTTCCCTAGGCCATTCTGGTTAAGCGTTTGGAGCAGCAGAAGTGCGAAAAATTTGTTGTCTTCTCAACTATTTCTTAGCTTCAAACTCCCATATCTCGCGAACGGATTGATATAACCAAAAAATTCCTATTGCATCTGAAAGTAGAAACTCGCCCCATTACAACGGTATGTGTATTTTTTCCCTAGGCCATTCTGGTTAAGCGTTTGGAGAAGCAGAATTGCGAAAAATTTTGTGCCTTCTCAACCATTTCTTTGCTTCAAACTCCCATATCGCGCGAACGGATTGACCTAACCCAAAAATTCCTATTGCATCTGAAAGTAGAAGCTCGCCCGATTACAACGGTATGTGTATTTTTTCCCTAGGCCATTCTGGTTAAGCGTTTGGAGCAGCAGAATTGCGAAAAATTTTTTGCTATCTCAACCATTTCTAGGCTTAAAACTGCCATATCTCGCGAACGGATTGACCTAACCCAAAAATTCCTGTTGCATCTGAAAGTGGAAACTCGCCCGATTACAACGGTATGTGTATTTTTTCCCTAGGCCATTCTGGTTAAGCGTTTGGAGCAGCAGAATTGCGAAATTTTTTTGCCTTCTCAACCATTTCTTAGCTTCAAACACCCATATCTCGCGAACGGATTGACCTAACCCAAAAATTCCTATTGCATCTGAAAGTAGAAACTCGCCCGATTTCAACGGTATGTGTATTTTTTCCCTAAGCCATTCTGGTTAAGCGTTTGGAGCAGCAGAATTGCGAAAAATTTTTTGCCTTCTCAACCATTTCTTGCCTTCAAACTCCCATATCTCGCGAACGGATTGACCTAACCAAAAAATTCCTATTGCTTCTGAAAGTAGAAACTCGCCCGATTACAACGGTATGTGTATTTTTTCCCTAGGCCATTCTGGTTAAGCGTTTGGAGCAGCAGAATTGCGAAAAATTTGTTGCCTTCTCAACCATTTCTTGGCTTCAAACTCCCATATCTCGCGAACGGATTGACCTAACCCAAAAATTACTACTGCATCTGAAAGTAGAAGCTCGCCCGATTACAACGGTATGTGTATTTTTTCCCTAGGCCATTCTGGTTAAGCGTTTCGAGCAGCAGAATTGCGAAAAACTTGTTGTCTTCTCAACCATTTCTTAGCTTCAAACACCCATATCTCGCGAACGGATTGACCTAACCCAAAAATTCCTATTGCATCTGACAGTAGAAACTCGCCCGATTTCAACGGTATGTGTATTTTTTCCCTAAGCCATTCTGGTTAAGCGTTTGGAGCAGCAGAATTGCGAAAAATTTTTTGCCTTCTCAACCATTTCTTGGCTTCAAACTCCCATATCTCGCGAACGGATTGACCTAACCCAAAAATTACTACTGCATCTGAATGTAGAAGCTCGCCCGATTACAACGGTATGTGTATTTTTTCCCTAGGCCATTCTTGTTAAGCGTTTGGAGAAGCAGAATTGCGAAAAATTTTGTGCCTTCTCAACCATTTCTTTGCTTCAAACTCCCATTTCGCGCGAACGGATTGACCTAACCCAAAAATTCCTGTTGCGTCTGAAAGTAGAAACTCGCCCGATTACAACGGTATGTGTATTTTTTCCCTAGGCCATTCTGGTTAAGCGTTTCGAGCAGCAGAATTGCGAAAAACTTGTTGTCTTCTCAACCATTTCTTAGCTTCAAACACCCATATCTCGCGAACGGATTGACCTAACCCAAAAATTCCTATTGCATCTGAAAGTAGAAACTCGCCCGATTTCGACGGTATGTGTATTTTTTCCCTAAGCCATTCTGGTTAGGCGTTTGGAGCAGCAGAATTGCGAAAAATTTGTTGCCTTCTCAACCATTTCTTGGCTACAAACTCCCATATCTCGCGAACGGATTGACCTAACCCAAAAATTACTACTGCATCTGAAAGTAGAAGCTCGCCCGATTACAACGGTATGTGTATTTTTTCCCTAGGCCATTCTGGTTAAGCGTTTGGAGCAGCAGAATTGCGAAAAATTTTTTGCCTTCACAACCATTTCTTGGCTTCAAACTCCCATATCTCGCGAACGGATTGACCTAACCCAAAAATTCCTATTGCGTCTGAAAGTAGAAACTCGCCCGATTACAACGGTATGTGTATTTTTTCCCTAGGCAATTCTGGTTAAGCGTTTGGAGCAGCAGAATTGCGAAAAATTTGTTGCCTTCTCAACCATTTCTTGGCTTCAAATTCCCATATCTCGCGAACGGATTGACCTAACCCAAAAATTACTACTGCATCTGAAAGTAGAAGCTCGCCCGATTACAACGGTATGTGTATTTTTTCCGTAGGCCATTCTGGTTAAGCGTTTGGAGCAGCAGAATTGCGAAAAATTTTTTGCCTTCTCAACCATTTCTTGGCTTCAAACTCCCATATCTCGCGAACGGATTGACCTAACCCAAAAATTCCTGTTGCGTCTGAAAGTAGAAACTCGCCCGATTACAACGGTATGTGTATTTTTTCCCTAGGCCATTCTGGTTAAGCGTTTGGAGCAGCAGAATTGCGAAAAATTTGTTGCCTTCTCAACCATTTCTTGGCTTCAAATTCCCATATCTCGCGAACGGATTGACCTAACCCAAAAATTACTACTGCATCTGAAAGTAGAAGCTCGCCCGATTACAACGGTATGTGTATTTTTTCCCTAGGCCATTCTGGTTAAGCGTTTGGAGCAGCAGAATTGCGAAAAATTTTTTGCCTTCACAACCATTTCTTGGCTTCAAACTCCCATATCTCGCGAACGGATTGACCTAACCCAAAAATGCCTGTTGCGTCTGAAAGTAGAAACTCGCCCGATTACAACGGTATGTGTATTTTTTCCCTAGGCCATTCTGGTTAAGCGTTTGGAGCAGCAGAATTGCGAAAAATTTGTTGCCTTCTCAACCATTTCTTGGCTTCAAACTCCCATATCTCGCGAACGGATTGTCCTAACCCAAAAATTACTACTGCATCTGAAAGTAGAAGCTCGCCCGATTACAACAGTAAGTGTATTTTTTCCCTAGGCCATTCTGGTTAAGCGTTTGGAGCTGCAGAATTGCGAAAAATTTTTTGCCTTCTCAACCATTTCTTGGCTTCAAACTCCCATATCTCGCGAACGGATTGACCTAACCCAAAAATTACTACTGCATCTGAAAGTAGGAGCTCGCCCGATTACAACGGTATGTGTATTTTTTCCCTAGGCCATTCTGGTTAAGCGTTTGGAGCAGCAGAATTGCGAAAAATTTTTTGCCTTCTCAACCATTTCTTGGCTTCAAACTCCCATATCTCGCGAACGGATTGACCTAACCCAAAAATGCCTGTTGCGTCTGAAAGTAGAAACTCGCCCGATTACAACGGTATGTGTATTTTTTCCCTAGGCCATTCTGGTTAAGCGTTTGGAGCAGCAGAATTGCGAAAAATTTGTTGCCTTCTCAACCATTTCTTGGCTTCAAACTCCCATATCTCGCGAACGGATTGTCCTAACCCAAAAATTACTACTGCATCTGAAAGTAGAAGCTCGCCCGATTACAACGGTAAGTGTATTTTTTCCCTAGGCCATTCTGGTTAAGCGTTTGGAGAAGCAGAATTGCGAAAAATTTTTTGCCTTCTCAACCATTTCTTGGCTTCAAACTCCCATATCTCGCGAACGGATTGACCTAACCCAAAAATTACTACTGCATCTGAAAGTAGAAGCTCGCCCGATTACAACGGTATGTGGATTTTTTCCCTAGGCCATTCTGGTTAAGCGTTTGGAGCAGCAGAATTGCGAAAAATTTTTTGCCTTCTCAACCATTTCTTGGCTTCAAACTCCCATATCTCGCGAACGGATTGACCTAACCCAAAAATTCCTGTTGCGTCTGAAAGTAGAAACTCGCCCGATTACAACGGTATGTGTATTTTTTCCCTAGGCCATTCTGGTTAAGCGTTTGGAGCAGCAGAAGTGCGAAAAATTTGTTGTCTTCTCAACTATTTCTTAGCTTCAAACTCCCATATCTCGCGAACGGATTGATCTAACCAAAAAATTCCTATTGCATCTGAAAGTAGAAACTCGCCCGATTACAACGGTATGTGTATTCCTTCCCTAGGCCATTCTGGTTAAGCGTTTGGAGAAGCAGAATTGCGAAAAATTTTGTGCCTTCTCAACCATTTCTTTGCTTCAAACTCCCATATCGCGCGAACGGATTGACCTAACCCAAAAATTCCTATTGCATCTGAAAGTAGAAGCTCGCCCGATTATAACGGTATGTGTATTTTTTCCCTAGGCCATTCTGGTTAAGCGTTTGGAGCAGCAGAATTGCGAAAAATTTTTTGCTATCTCAACCATTTCTTGGCTTCAAACTCCCATATCTCGCGAACGGATTGACCTAACCCAAAAATTCCTGTTGCATCTGAAAGTGGAAACTCGCCCGATAACAACGGTATGTGTATTTTTTCCCTAGGCCATTCTGGTTAAGCGTTTGGAGCAGCAGAATTGCGAAAAATTTGTTGCCTTCTCAACCACTTCTTGGCTTCAAATTCCCATATCTCGCGAACGGATTGACCTAACCCAAAAATTACTACTGCATCTGAAAGTAGAAGCTCGCCCGATTACAACGGTATGTGTATTTTTTCCGTAGGCCATTCTGGTTAAGCGTTTGGAGCAGCAGAATTGCGAAAAATTTTTTGCCTTCTCAACCATTTCTTGGCTTCAAACTCCCATATCTCGCGAACGGATTGACCTAACCCAAAAATTCCTGTTGCGTCTGAAAGTAGAAACTCGCCCGATTACAACGGTATGTGTATTTTTTCCCTAGGCCATTCTGGTTAAGCGTTTGGAGCAGCAGAATTGCGAAAAATTTGTTGCCTTCTCAACCATTTCTTGGCTTCAAATTCCCATATCTCGCGAACGGATTGACCTAACCCAAAAATTACTACTGCATCTGAAAGTAGAAGCTCGCCCGATTACAACGGTATGTGTATTTTTTCCCTAGGCCATTCTGGTTAAGCGTTTGGAGCAGCAGAATTGCGAAAAATTTTTTGCCTTCACAACCATTTCTTGGCTTCAAACTCCCATATCTCGCGAACGGATTGACCTAACCCAAAAATGCCTGTTGCGTCTGAAAGTAGAAACTCGCCCGATTACAACGGTATGTGTATTTTTTCCCTAGGCCATTCTGGTTAAGCGTTTGGAGCAGCAGAATTGCGAAAAATTTGTTGCCTTCTCAACCATTTCTTGGCTTCAAACTCCCATATCTCGCGAACGGATTGTCCTAACCCAAAAATTACTACTGCATCTGAAAGTAGAAGCTCGCCCGATTACAACAGTAAGTGTATTTTTTCCCTAGGCCATTCTGGTTAAGCGTTTGGAGCTGCAGAATTGCGAAAAATTTTTTGCCTTCTCAACCATTTCTTGGCTTCAAACTCCCATATCTCGCGAACGGATTGACCTAACCCAAAAATTACTACTGCATCTGAAAGTAGGAGCTCGCCCGATTACAACGGTATGTGTATTTTTTCCCTAGGCCATTCTGGTTAAGCGTTTGGAGCAGCAGAATTGCGAAAAATTTTTTGCCTTCTCAACCATTTCTTGGCTTCAAACTCCCATATCTCGCGAACGGATTGACCTAACCCAAAAATGCCTGTTGCGTCTGAAAGTAGAAACTCGCCCGATTACAACGGTATGTGTATTTTTTCCCTAGGCCATTCTGGTTAAGCGTTTGGAGCAGCAGAATTGCGAAAAATTTGTTGCCTTCTCAACCATTTCTTGGCTTCAAACTCCCATATCTCGCGAACGGATTGTCCTAACCCAAAAATTACTACTGCATCTGAAAGTAGAAGCTCGCCCGATTACAACGGTAAGTGTATTTTTTCCCTAGGCCATTCTGGTTAAGCGTTTGGAGTAGCAGAATTGCGAAAAATTTTTTGCCTTCTCAACCATTTCTTGGCTTCAAACTCCCATATCTCGCGAACGGATTGACCTAACCCAAAAATTACTACTGCATCTGAAAGTAGAAGCTCGCCCGATTACAACGGTATGTGGATTTTTTCCCTAGGCCATTCTGGTTAAGCGTTTGGAGCAGCAGAATTGCGAAAAATTTTTTGCCTTCTCAACCATTTCTTGGCTTCAAACTCCCATTTCGCGCGAACGGATTGACCTAACCCAAAAATTCCTGTTGCGTCTGAAAGTAGAAACTCGCCCGATTACAACGGTATGTGTATTTTTTCCCTAGGCCATTCTGGTTAAGCGTTTCGAGCAGCAGAATTGCGAAAAACTTGTTGTCTTCTCAACCATTTCTTAGCTTGAAACACCCATATATCGCGAACGGATTGACCTAACCCAAAAATTCCTATTGCATCTGAAAGTAGAAACTCGCCCGATTTCAACGGTATGTGTATTTTTTCCCTAAGCCATTCTGGTTAAGCGTTTGGAGCAGCAGAATTGCGAAAAATTTGTTGCCTTCTCAACCATTTCTTGGCTTCAAACTCCCATATCTCGCGAACGGATTGACCTAACCCAAAAATTACCACTGCATCTGAAAGTAGAAGCTCGCCCGATTACAACGGTATGTGTATTTTTTCCCTAGGCCATTCTGGTTAAGCGTTTGGAGCAGCAGAATTGCGAAAAATTTGTTGCCTTCTCAACCATTTCTTGGCTTCAAACTCCCATATCTCGCGAACGGATTGTCCTAACCCAAAAATTACTACTGCATCTGAAAGTAGAAGCTCGCCCGATTACAACGGTAAGTGTATTTTTTCCCTAGGCCATTCTGGTTAAGCGTTTGGAGCAGCAGAATTGCGAAAAATTTTTTGCCTTCTCAACCATTTCTTGGCTTCAAACTCCCATATCTCGCGAACGGATTGACCTAACCCAAAAATTACTACTGCATCTGAAAGTAGAAGCTCGCCCGATTACAACGGTATGTGTATTTTTTCCCTAGGCCATTCTGGTTAAGCGTTTGGAGCAGCAGAATTGCGAAAAATTTTTTGCCTTCTCAACCATTTCTTGGCTTCAAACTCCCATATCTCGCGAACGGATTGACCTAACCCAAAAATTCCTGTTGCGTCTGAAAGTAGAAACTCGCCCGATTACAACGGTATGTGTATTTTTTCCGTAGGCCATTCTGGTTAAGCGTTTGGAGCAGCAGAAGTGCGAAAAATTTGTTGTCTTCTCAACTATTTCTTAGCTTCAAACTCCCATATCTCCCGAACGGATTGATCTAACCAAAAAATTCCTATTGCATCTGAAAGTAGAAACTCGCCCGATTACAACGGTATGTGTATTCTTTCCCTAGGCCATTCTGGTTAAGCGTTTGGAGAAGCAGAATTGCGAAAAATTTTGTGCCTTCTCAACCATTTCTTTGCTTCAAACTCCCATATCGCGCGAACGGATTGACCTAACCCAAAAATTCCTATTGCATCTGAAAGTAGAAGCTCGCCCGATTATAACGGTATGTGTATTTTTTCCCTAGGCCATTCTGGTTAAGCGTTTGGAGCAGCAGAATTGCGAAAAATTTTTTGCTATCTCAACCATTTCTTGGCTTCAAACTCCCATATCTCGCGAACGGATTGACCTAACCCAAAAATTCCTGTTGCATCTGAAAGTGGAAACTCGCCCGATTACAACGGTATGTGTATTTTTTCCCTAGGCCATTCTGGTTAAGCGTTTCGAGCAGCAGAAATGGGAAAAATTTGTTTTCTTCTCAACCATTTCTTAGCTTCAAACACCCATATCTCGCGAACGGATTGACCTAACCCAAAAATTCCTATTGCATCTGAAAGTAGAAGCTCGCCCGATTACAACGGTATGTGCATTTTTTCCCTAGGCCATTCTGGTTAAGCGTTTGGAGCAGCAGAATTGCGAAAAATTTTTTGCCTTCTCAACCATTTCTTAGCTTCAAACACCCATATCTCGCGAACGGATTGACCTAACCCAAAAATTCCTATTGCATCTGAAAGTAGAAACTCGCCCGATTTCAACGGTATGTGTATTTTTTCCCTAAGCCATTCTGGTTAAGCGTTTGGAGCAGCAGAATTGCGAAAAATTTTTTGCCTTCTCAACCATTTCTTGCCTTCAAACTCCCATATCTCGCGAACGGATTCACCTAACCAAAAAATTCCTATTGCATCTGAAAGTAGAAACTCGCCCGATTACAACGGTATGTGTATTTTTTCCCTAGGCCATTCTGGTTAAGCGTTTGGAGCAGAAGAATTGCGAAAAAATTGTTGCCTTCTCAACCATTTCTTGGCTTCAAACTCCCATATCTCGCGAACGGATTGACCTAACCCAAATACTACTGCATCTGAAAGTAGAAGCTCGCCCGATTACAACGGTATGTGTATTTTTTCCCTAGGCCATTCTGGTTAAGCGTTTGGAGCAGCAGAATTGCGAAAAATTTTTGCCTTCTCAACCATTTCTTGGCTTCAAACTCCCATATCTCGCGAACGGATTGACCTAACCCAAAAATTCCTATTGCGTCTGAAAGTAGAAACTCGCCCGATTACAACGGTATGTGTATTTTTTCCCTAGGCCATTCTGGTTAAGCGTTTGGAGCAGCAGAATTGCGAAAAATTTGTTGCCTTCTCAACCATTTCTTGACTTCAAACTCCCATATCTCGCGAACGGATTGACCTAACCCAAAAATTACTACTGCATCTGAAAGTAGAAGCTCGCCCGATTACAACGGTATGTGTATTTTTTCCCTAGGCCATTCTGGTTAATCGTTTGGAGCAGCAGAATTGCGAAAAATTGTTTGCCTTCTCAACCATTTCTTGGCTTCAAACTCCCATATCTCGCGAACGGATTGACCTAACCCAAAAATTCCTGTTGCGTCTGAAAGGAGAAGCTCGCCCGATTACAACGGTATGTGTATTTTTTCCCTAGGCCATTCTGGTTAAGCGTTTGGAGCAGCAGAATTGCGAAAAATTTGTTGCCTTCTCAACCATTTCTTGGCTTCAAACTCCCATGTCTCGCGAACGGATTGACCTAACCCAAAAATTACTACTGCATCTGAAAGTAGAAGCTCGCCCGATTACAACGGTATGTGTATTTTTTCCCTAGGCCATTCTGGTTAAGCGTTTGGAGCAGCAGAATTGCGAAAAATTTTTTGCCTTCTCAACCATTTCTTGGCTTCAAACTCCCATATCTCGCGAACGGATTGACCTAACCCAAAAATTCCTGTTGCGTCTGAAAGTAGAAACTCGCCCGATTACAACGGTATGTGTATTTTTTCCCTAGGCCATTCTGGTTAAGCGTTTGGAGCAGCAGAATTGCGAAAAATTTTTGGCCTTCTCAACCATTTCTTGGCTTCAATCTCACATATCTCGCGAACGGATTGACCTAACCCAAAAATGCCTGTTGCGTCTGAAAGTAGAAACTCGCCCGATTACAACGGTATGTGTATTTTTTCTCTAGGCCATTCTGGTTAAGCTTTTGGAGCAGCAGAAGTGCGAAAAATTTGTTGTCTTCTCAACCATTTCTTAGCTTCAAACTCCCATATCTCGCGAACGGATTGACCTAACCCAAAAATTCCTATTGCATCTGAAAGTAGAAACTCGCCCGATTGCAACGGTATGTGTATTTTTTCCCTAGGCCATTCTGGTTAAGCGTTTGGAGCAGCAGAATTGCAAAAAATTTTTTGCCTTCTCAACCATTTCTTGTCTTCAAACTCCCATATCTCGCGAACGGATTGACCTAACCAAAAAATTCCTATTGCTTCTGAAAGTACAACTCGCCCGATTACAACGGTATGTGTATTTTTTCCCTAGGCCATTCTGGTTAAGCGTTTGGAGAAGCAGAATTGCGAAAAATTTTGTGCCTTCTCAACCATTTCTTTGCTTCAAACTCCCTAATCGCGCGAACGGATTGACCTAACCCAAAAATTCCTGTTGCGTCTGAAAGTAGAAACTCGCCCGATTACAACGGTATGTGTATTTTTTCCCTAGGCCATTCTGGTTAAGCGTTTCGAGCAGCAGAATTGCGAAAAACTTGTTGTCTTCTCAACCATTTCTTAGCTTCAAACACCCATATCTCGCGAACAGATTGACCTAACCCAAAAATTCCTATTGCATCTGAAAGTAGAAACTCGCCCGATTTCAACGGTATGTGTATTTTTTCCCTAAGCCATTCTGGTTAAGCGTTTGGAGCAGCAGAATTGCGAAAAATTTTTTGCCTTCTCAACCATTTCTTGGCTTCAAACTCCCATATCTCGCGAACGGATTGACCTAACCCAAAAATTACTACTGCATCTGAATGTAGAAGCTCGCCCGATTACAACGGTAGGTGTATTTTTTCCCTAGGCCATTCTGGTTAAGCGTTTGGAGAAGCAGAATTGCGAAAAATTTTGTGCCTTCTCAACCATTTCTTTGCTTCAAACTCCCATATCTCGCGAACGGATTGACCTAACCCAAAAATTCCTGTTGCGTCTGAAAGTAGAAACTCGCCCGATTACAACGGTATGTGTATTTTTTCCCTAAGCCATGCTGGTTAAGCGTTTGGAGCAGCAGAATTGCGAAAAATTTTTTGCCTTCTCAACCATTTCTTGGCTTCAAACTCCCATATCTCGCGAACGGATTGACCTAACCCAAAAATTCCTATTGCGTCTGAAAGTAGAAACTCGCCCGATTACAACGGTATGTGTATTTTTTCCCTAGGCCATTCTGGTTAAGCGTTTGGAGCAGCAGAATTGCGAAAAATTTGTTGCCTTCTCAACCATTTCTTGACTTCAAACTCCCATATCGCGCGAACGGATTGACCTAACCCAAAAATTCCTGTTGCGTCTGAAAGTAGAAACTCGCCCGATTACAACGGTATGTGTATTTTTTCCCTAGGCCATTCTGGTTAAGCGTTTCGAGCAGCAGAAATGCGAAAAATTTGTTGCCTTCTCAACCAATTCTTGGCTTCAAACTCCCATATCGCGCGAACGGATTGACCTAACCCAAAAATTCCTGTTGCGTCTGAAAGTAGAAACTCGCCCGATTACAACGGTATGTGTATTTTTTCTCTAGGCCATTCTGGTTAAGCGTTTCGAGCAGCAGAAATGCGAAAAATTTGTTGCCTTCTCAACCATTTCTTGGCTTCAAACTCCCATATCGCGCGAACGGATTGACCTAACCCAAAAATTCCTATTGCATCTGAAAGTAGAAGCTCGCCCGATTATAACGGTATGTGTATTTTTTCCCTAGGCCATTCTGGTTAAGCGTTTGGAGCAGCAGAATTGCGAAAAATTTTTTGCTATCTCAACCATTTCTTGGCTTCAAACTCCCATATCTCGCGAACGGATTGACCTAACCCAAAAATTACTACTGCATCTGAAAGTAGAAGCTCGCCCGATTACAACGGTATGTATATTTTTTCCCTAGGCCATTCTGGTTAAGCGTTTGGAGCAGCAGAATTGCGAAAAATTTTTTGCCTTCACAACCATTTCTTGGCTTCAAACTCCCATATCTCGCGAACGGATTGACCTAACCCAAAAATGCCTGTTGCGTCTGAAAGTAGAAACTCGCCCGATTACAACGGTATGTGTATTTTTTCCCTAGGCCATTCTGGTTAAGCGTTTGGAGCAGCAGAATTGCGAAAAATTTGTTGCCTTCTCAACCATTTCTTGGCTTCAAACTCCCATATCTCGCGAACGGATTGTCCTAACCCAAAAATTACTACTGCATCTGAAAGTAGAAGCTCGCCCGATTACAACGGTAAGTGTATTTTTTCCCTAGGCCATTCTGGTTAAGCGTTTGGAGCAGCAGAATTGCGAAAAATTTTTTGCCTTCTCAACCATTTCTTGGCTTCAAACTCCCATATCTCGCGAACGGATTGACCTAACCCAAAAATTACTACTGCATCTGAAAGTAGAAGCTCGCCCGATTACAACGGTATGTGTATTTTTTCCCTAGGCCATTCTGGTTAAGCGTTTGGAGCAGCAGAATTGCGAAAAATTTTTTGCCTTCTCAACCATTTCTTGGCTTCAAACTCCCATATCTCGCGAACGGATTGACCTAACCCAAAAATTCCTGTTGCGTCTGAAAGTAAAAACTCGCCCGATTACAACGGTATGTGTATTTTTTCCCTAGGCCATTCTGGTTAAGCGTTTGGAGCAGCAGAAGTGCGAAAAATTTGTTGTCTTCTCAACTATTTCTTAGCTTCAAACTCCCATATCTCCCGAACGGATTGATCTAACCAAAAAATTCCTATTGCATCTGAAAGTAGAAACTCGCCCGATTACAACGGTGTGTGTATTCTTTCCCTAGGCCATTCTGGTTAAGCGTTTGGAGAAGCAGAATTGCGAAAAATTTTGTGCCTTCTCAACCATTTCTTTGCTTCAAACTCCCATATCGCGCGAACGGATTGACCTAACCCAAAAATTCCTATTGCATCTGAAAGTAGAAGCTCGCCCGATTATAACGGTATGTGTATTTTTTCCCTAGGCCATTCTGGTTAAGCGTTTGGAGCAGCAGAATTGCGAAAAATTTTTTGCTATCTCAACCATTTCTTGGCTTCAAACTCCCATATCTCGCGAACGGATTGACCTAACCCAAAAATTCCTGTTGCATCTGAAAGTGGAAACTCGCCCGATTACAACGGTATGTGTATTTTATCCCTAGGCCATTCTGGTTAAGCGTTTGGAGCAGCAGAATTGCGAAAAATTTTTTGCTATCTCAACCATTTCTTGGCTTCAAACTCCCATATCTCGCGAACGGATTGACCTAACCCAAAAATTACTACTGCATCTGAAAGTAGAAGCTCGCCCGATTACAACGGTATGTATATTTTTTCCCTAGGCCATTCTGGTTAAGCGTTTGGAGCAGCAGAATTGCGAAAAATTTTTTGCCTTCACAACCATGTCTTGGCTTCAAACTCCCATATCTCGCGAACGGATTGACCTAACCCAAAAATGCCTGTTGCGTCTGAAAGTAGAAACTCGCCCGATTACAACGGTATGTGTATTTTTTCCCTAGGCCATTCTGGTTAAGCGTTTGGAGCAGCAGAATTGCGAAAAATTTGTTGCCTTCTCAACCATTTCTTGGCTTCAAACTCCCATATCTCGCGAACGGATTGTCCTAACCCAAAAATTACTACTGCATCTGAAAGTAGAAGCTCGCCCGATTACAACGGTAAGTGTATTTTTTCCCTAGGCCATTCTGGTTAAGCGTTTGGAGCAGCAGAATTGCGACAAATTTTTTGCCTTCTCAACCATTTCTTGGCTTCAAACTCCCATATCTCGCGAACGGAGTGACCTAACCCAAAAATTACTACTGCATCTGAAAGTAGAAGCTCGCCCGATTACAACGGTATGTGTATTTTTTCCCTAGGCCATTCTGGTTAAGCGTTTGGAGCAGCAGAATTGCGAAAAATTTTTTGCCTTCTTAACCATTTCTTGGCTTCAAACTCCCATATCTCGCGAACGGATTGACCTAACCCAAAAATTCCTGTTGCGTCTGAAAGTAGAAACTCGCCCGATTACAACGGTATGTGTATTTTTTCCCTAGGCCATTCTGGTTAAGCGTTTGGAGCAGCAGAAGTGCGAAAAATTTGTTGTCTTCTCAACTATTTCTTAGCTTCAAACTCCCATATCTCCCGAACGGATTGATCTAACCAAAAAATTCCTATTGCATCTGAAAGTAGAAACTCGCCCGATTACAACGGTGTGTGTATTTTTTCCCTAGGCCATTCTGGTTAAGCGTTTGGAGCAGCAGAATTGCGAAAAATTTTTTGCTATCTCAACCATTTCTTGGCTTCAAACTCCCATATCTCGCCAACGGATTGACCTAACCCAAAAATTCCTGTTGCATCTGAAAGTGGAAACTCGCCCGATTACAACGGTATGTGTATTTTTTCCCTAGGCCATTCTGGTAAAGCGTTTCGAGCAGCAGAAATGCGAAAAATTTGTTTTCTTCTCAACCATTTCTTAGCTTCAAACACCCATATCTCGCGAACGGATTGACCTAACCCAAAAATTCCTATTGCATCTGAAAGTAGAAGCTCGCCCGATTACAACGGTATGTGTATTTTTTCCCTAGGCCATTCTGGTTAAGCGTTTGGAGCAGCAGAATTGCGAAAAATTTTTTGCCTTCTCAACCATTTCTTAGCTTCAAACACCCATATCTCGCGAACGGATTGACCTAACCCAAAAATTCCTATTGCATCTGAAAGTAGAAACTCGCCCGATTTCAACGGTATGTGTATTTTTTCCCTAAGCCATTCTGGTCAAGCGTTTGGAGCTGCAGAATTGCGAAAAATTTTTTGCCTTCTCAACCATTTCTTGCCTTCAAACTCCCATATCTCGCGAACGGATTCACCTAACCAAAAAATTCCTATTGCATCTGAAAGTAGAAACTCGCCCGATTACAACGGTATGTGTATTTTTTCCCTAGGACATTCTGGTTAAGCGTTTGGAGCAGAAGAATTGCGAAAAAATTGTTGCCTTCTCAACCATTTCTTGGCTTCAAACTCCCATATCTCGCGAACGGATTGACCTAACCCAAAAATTACTACTGCATCTGAAAGTAGAAGCTCGCCCGATTACAACGGTATGTGTATTTTTTCCCTAGGCCATTCTGGTTAAGCGTTTGGAGCAGCAGAATTGCGAAAAATTTTTTGCCTTCTCAACCATTTCTTGGCTTCAAACTCCCATATCTCGCGAACGGATTGACCTAACCCAAAAATTCCTATTGCGTCTGAAAGTAGAAACTCGCCCGATTACAACGGTATGTGTATTTTTTCCCTAGGCCATTCTGGTTAAGCGTTTGGAGCAGCAGAATTGCGAAAAATTTGTTGCCTTCTCAACCATTTCTTGACTTCAAACTCCCATATCGCGCGAACGGATTGACCTAACCCAAAAATTCCTGTTGCGTCTGAAAGTAGAAACTCGCCCGATTACAACGGTATGTGTATTTTTTCTCTAGGCCATTCTGGTTAAGCGTTTCGAGCAGCAGAAATGCGAAAAATTTGTTGCCTTCTCAACCATTTCTTGGCTTCAAACTCCCATATCTCGCGAACGAATTGACCTAACCCAAAAATTACTACTGCATCTGAAAGTAGAAGCTCGCCCGATTACAACGGTATGTGTATTTTTTCCCTAGGCCATTCTGGTTAATCGTTTGGAGCAGCAGAATTGCGAAAAATTGTTTGCCTTCTCAACCATTTCTTGGCTTCAAACTCCCATATCTCGCGAACGGATTGACCTAACCCAAAAATTCCTGTTGCGTCTGAAAGTAGAAACTCGCCCGATTACAACGGTATGTGTATTTTTTCCCTAGGCCATTCTGGTTAAGCGTTTGGAGCAGCAGAATTGCGAAAAATTTTTTGCCTTCTCAACCATTTCTTGGCTTCAAACTCCCATATCTCGCGAACGGATTGACCTAACCCAAAAATTCCTATTGCGTCTGAAAGTAGAAACTCGCCCGATTACAACGGTATGTGTATTTTTTCCCTAGGCCATTCTGGTTAAGCGTTTGCAGCAGCAGAATTGCGAAAAATTTGTTGCCTTCTCAACCATTTCTTGGCTTCAAACTCCCATGTCTCGCGAACGGATTGACCTAACCCAAAAATTACTACTGCATCTGAAAGTAGAAGCTCGCCCGATTACAACGGTATGTGTATTTTTTCCCTAGGCCATTCTGGTTAAGCGTTTGGAGCAGCAGAATTGCGAAAAATTTTTTGCCTTCTCAACCATTTCTTGGCTTCAAACTCCCATATCTCGCGAACGGATTGACCTAACCCAAAAATTCCTGTTGCGTCTGAAAGTAGAAACTCGCCCGATTACAACGGTATGTGTATTTTTTCCCTAGGCCATTCTGGTTAAGCGTTTGGAGCAGCAGAATTGCGAAAAATTTTTGGCCTTCTCAACCATTTCTTGGCTTCAATCTCACATATCTCGCGAACGGATTGACCTAACCCAAAAATGCCTGTTGCGTCTGAAAGTAGAAACTCGCCCGATTACAACGGTATGTGTATTTTTTCTCTAGGCCATTCTGGTTAAGCTTTTGGAGCAGCAGAAGTGCGAAAAATTTGTTGTCTTCTCAACCATTTCTTAGCTTCAAACTCCCATATCTCGCGAACGGATTGACATAACCCAAAAATTCCTATTGCATCTGAAAGTAGAAACTCGCCCGATTGCAACGGTATGTGTATTTTTTCCCTAGGCCATTCTGGTTAAGCGTTTGGAGCAGCAGAATTGCAAAAAATTTTTTGCCTTCTCAACCATTTCTTGTCTTCAAACTCCCATATCTCGCGAACGGATTGACCTAACCAAAAAATTCCTATTGCTTCTGAAAGTACAACTCGCCCGATTACAACGGTATGTGTATTTTTTCCCTAGGCCATTCTGGTTAAGCGTTTGGAGAAGCAGAATTGCGAAAAATTTTGTGCCTTCTCAACCATTTCTTTGCTTCAAACTCCCATATCGCGCGAACGGATTGACCTAACCCAAAAATTCCTGTTGCGTCTGAAAGTAGAAACTCGCCCGATTACAACGGTATGTGTATTTTTTCCCTAGGCCATTCTGGTTAAGCGTTTGGAGCAGCAGAATTGCGAAAAACTTGTTGTCTTCTCAACCATTTCTTAGCTTCAAACACCCATATCTCGCGAACAGATTGACCTAACCCAAAAATTCCTATTGCATCTGAAAGTAGAAACTCGCCCGATTTCAACGGTATGTGTATTTTTTCCCTAAGCCATTCTGGTTAAGCGTTTGGAGCAGCAGAATTGCGAAAAATTTTTTGCCTTCTCAACCATTTCTTGGCTTCAAACTCCCATATCTCGCGAACGGATTGACCTAACCCAAAAATTACTACTGCATCTGAATGTAGAAGCTCGCCCGATTACAACGGTAGGTGTATTTTTTCCCTAGGCCATTCTGGTTAAGCGTTTGGAGCAGCAGAATTGCGAAAAATTTTTTGCCTTCTCAACCATTTCTTGGCTTCAAACTCCCATATCTCGCGAACGGATTGACCTAACCCAAAAATTCCTGTTGCGTCTGAAAGTAGAAGCTCGCCCGATTACAACGGTATGTGTATTTTTTCCCTAGGCCATTCTGGTTAAGCGTTTGGAGCAGCAGCATTGCGAAAAATTTTGTGCCTTCTCAACCATTTCTTTGCTTCAAACTCCCATATCGCGCGAACGGATTGACCTAACCCAAAAATGCCTGTTGCGTCTGAAAGTAGAAACTCGCTCGATTACAACGGTATGTGTATTTTTTCCCTAGGCCATTCTGGTTAAGCGTTTGGAGCAGCAGAAGTGCGAAAAATTTGTTGTCTTCTCAACCATTTCTTAGCTTCAAACTACCATATCTCGCGAAGGGATTGACCTAACCCAAAAATTCCTATTGCATCTGAAAGTAGAAACTCGCCCGATTGCAACGGTATGTGTATTTTTTCCCTAGGCCATTCTGGTTAAGCGTTTCGAGCAGCAGAATTGCGAAAAATTTGTTGTCTTCTCAACCATTTCTTAGCTTCAAACACCCATATCTCGCGAACGGATTGACCTAACCCAAAAATTCCTATTGCATCTGAAAGTAGAAGCTCGCCCGATTACAACGGTATGTGTATTTTTTCCCTAGGCCATTCTGGTTGAGCGTTTGGAGCAGCAGAATTGCGAAAAATTTTTTGCCTTCTCAACCATTTCTTGGCTTGAAACTCCCATATCTCGCGAACGGATTGACCTAACCCAAAAATTACTACTGCATCTGAATGTAGAAGCTCGCCCGATTACAACGGTATGTGTATTTTTTCCCTAGGCCATTCTGGTTAAGCGTTTGGAGAAGCAGAATTGCGAAAAATTTTGTGCCTTCTCAACCATTTCTTTGCTTCAAACTCCCAAATCGCGCGAACGGATTGACCTAACCCAAAAATTCCTGTTGCGTCTGAAAGTAGAAACTCGTCCGATTACAACGGTATGTGTATTTTTTCCCTAGGCCATTCTGGTTAAGAGTTTGGTGCAGCAGAATTGCGAAAAATTTGTTGCCTTCTCAACCATTTCTTGACTTCAAACTCCCATATCGCGCGAACGGATTGACCTAACCCAAAAATTCCTGTTGCGTCTGAAAGTAGAAACTCGCCCGATTACAACGGTATGTGAATTTTTTCCCTAGGCCATTCTGGTTAAGCGTTTCGAGCAGCAGAAATGCGAAAAATTTGTTGTCTTCTCAACCATTTCTTAGCTTCAAACACCTATATCTCGCGAACGGATTGACCTAACCCAAAAATTCCTATTGCATCTGAAAGTAGAAACTCGCCCGATTTCAACGGTATGTGTATTTTTTCCCTAAGCCATTCTGGTTAAGCGTTTGGAGCAGCAGAATTGCGAAAAATTTTTTGCCTTCTCAACCATTTCTTGGCTTCAAACTCCCATATCTCGCGAACGGATTGACCTAACCCAAAAATTCCTGTTGCGTCTGAAAGTAGAAACTCGCCCGATTACAACGGTATGTGTATTTTTTCCCTAGGCCATTCTGGTTAAGCGTTTCGAGCAGCAGAAATGCGAAAAATTTGTTGTCTTCTCAACCATTTCTTAGCTTCAAACACCCATATCTCGCGAACGGATTGACCTAACCCAAAAATTCCTATTGCATCTGAAAGTAGAAACTCGCCCGATTTCAACGGTATGTGTATTTTTTCCCTAAGCCATTCTGGTTAAGCGTTTGGAGCAGCAGAATTGCGAAAAATTTTTTGCCTTCTCAACCATTTCTTGCCTTCAAACTCCCATATCTCGCGAACGGATTGACCTAACCAAAAAATTCCTATTGCATCTGAAAGTAGAAACTCGCCCGATTACAACGGTATGTGTATTTTTTCCCCAGGCCATTCTGGTTAAGCGTTTGGAGCAGCAGAATTGCGGAAAATTTGTTGCCTTCTCAACCATTTCTTGGCTTCAAACTCCCATATCTCGCGAACGGATTGACGTAACCCAAAAATTACTACTGCATCTGAAAGTAGAAGCTCGCCCGATTACAACGGTATGTGTATTTTTTCCCTAGGCCATTCTGGTTAAGCGTTTGGAGCAGCAGAATTGCGAAAAATTTTTTGCCTTCTCAACCATTTCTTGGCTTCAAACTCCCATATCTCGCGAACGGATTGACCTAACCCAAAAATTCCTGTTGCGTCTGAAAGTAGAAACTCGCCCGATTACAACGGTATGTGTATTTTTTCATTAGGCCATTCTGATTAAGCGTTTGGAGCAGCAGAATTGCGAAAAATTTTTTGCCTTCTCAACCATTTCTTGCCTTCAAACTCCCATATCTCGCGAACGGATTGACCTAACCAAAAAATTCCTATTGCATCTGAAAGTAGAAACCCGCCCGATTACAACGGTATGTGTATTTTTTCCCTAGGCCATTCTGGTTAAGCGTTTGGAGCAGCAGAATTGCGAAAAATTTGTTGCCTTCTCAACCATTTCTTGGCTTCAAACTCCCATATCTCGCGAACGGATTGACCTAACCCAAAAATTACTACTGCATCTGAAAGTAGAAACTCGCCCGATTGCAACGGTATGTGTATTTTTTCCCTAGGCCATTCTGGTTAAGCGTTTGGAGCAGCAGAATTGCGAAAAATTTTTTGCCTTCTCAACCATTTCTTGTCTTCGAACTCCCATATCTCGCGAACGGATTGACCTAACCCAAAAATTACTACTGCATCTGAATGTAGAAGCTCGCCCGATTACAACGGTATGTGTATTTTTTCCCTAGGCCATTCTGGTTAAGCGTTTGGAGCAGCAGAATTGCGAAAAATTTTTTGCCTTCTCAACCATTTCTTGGCTTGAAACTCCCATATCTCGCGAACGGATTGACCTGACCCAAAAATTTCTACTGCATCTGAATGTAGAAGCTCGCCCGATTACAACGGTATGTGTATTTTTTCCCTAGGCCATTCTGGTTAAGCGTTTGGAGAAGCAGAATTGCGAAAAATTTTGTGCCTTCTCAACCATTTCTTTGCTTCAAACTCCCATATCGCGCGAACGGATTGACCTAACCCAAAAATTCCTGTTGCGTCTGAAATTAGAAACTCGCCCGATTACAACGGTATGTGTATTTTTTCCCTAGGCCATTCTGGTTAAGCGTTTCGAGCAGCAGAATTGCGAAAAACTTGTTGTCTTCTCAACCATTTCTTAGCTTCAAACACCCATATCTCGCGAACGGATTGACCTAACCCAAAAATTCCTATTGCATCTGAAAGTAGAAACTCGCCCGATTTCAACGGTATGTGTATTTTTTCCCTAGGCCATTCTGGTTAAGCGTTTGGAGCAGCAGAATTGCGAAAAATTTGTTGCCTTCTCAACCATTTCTTGGCTTCAAACTCCCATATCTCACGAACGGATTGACCTAACCCAAAAATTACTACTGCATCTGAAAGTAGAAGCTCGCCCGATTACAACGGTATGTGTATTTTTTCCCTTGACCATTCTGGTTAAGCGTTTGGAGCAGCAGAATTGCGAAAAATTGTTTGCCTTCTCAACCATTTCTTGGCTTCAAACTCCCATATCTCGCGAACGGATTGACCTAACCCAAAAATTCCTGTTGCGTCTGAAAGTAGAAACTCGCCCGATTACAACGGTATGTGTATTTTTTCCCTAGGCCATTCTGGTTAAGCTTTTGGAGCAGCAGAAGTGCGAAAAATTTGTTGTCTTCTCAACCATTTCTTAGTTTCAAACTCCCATATCTCGCGAACGGATTGACCTAATCCAAAAATTCCTATTGCATCTGAAAGTAGAAACTCGCCCGATTGCAACGGTATGTGTATTTTTTCCCTAGGCCATTCTGGTTAAGCGTTTGGAGCAGCAGAATTGCGAAAAATTTGTTGTCTTCTCAACCATTTCTTAGCTTCAAACTCCCATATCTCGCGAACGGATTGACCTAACCCAAAAATTCCTATTGCATCTGAAAGTAGAAACTCGCCCGATTGCAACGGTATGTGTATTTTTTCCCTAGGCCATTCTGGTTAAGCGTTTGGAGCAGCAGAAGTGCGAAAAATTTGTTGTCTTCTCAACTATTTCTTAGCTTCAAACTCCCATATCTCGCGAACGGATTGACCTAACCCAAAAATTCCTATTGCATCTGAAAGTAGAAACTCGCCCGATTACAAAGGTATGTGAATTTTTTCCCTAGGCCATTCTGGTTAAGCGTTTGGAGCAGCAGAATTGCGAAAAATTTGTTGCCTTCTCAACCATTTCTTGGCTTCAAACTCGCATATCTCGCGAACGGATTGACCTAACCCAAAAATTCCTATTTATCTGAAAGTAGAAACTCGCCCGATTTCAACGGTACGTGTATTTTTTCCCTAAGCCATTCTGGTTAAGCGTTTGGAGCAGCAAAATTGCGAAAAATTTGTTGCCTTCTCAACCATTTCTTGCCTTCAAACTCCCATATCTCGCGAACGGATTGACCTAACCAAAAAATTCCTATTGCATTTGAAAGTAGAAACTCGCCCGATTACAACGGTATGTGTATTTTTTCCCTAGGCCATTCTGGTTAAGCGTTTGGAGCAGCAGAATTGCGAAAAATTTGTTGCCTTCTCAACCATTTCTTGGCTTCAAACTCGCATATCTCGCGAACCGATTGACCTAGCCCAAAAATTACTACTGCATCTGAAAGTAGAAACTCGCCCGATTGCAACGGTATGTGTATTTTTTCCCTAGGCCATTCTGGTTAAGCGTTTGGAGCAGCAGAATTGCGAAAAATTTTTTGCCTTCTCAACCATTTCTTGTCTTCAAACTCCCATATCTCGCGAACGGATTGACCTAACCAAAAAATTCCTATTGCTTCTGAAAGTACAACTCGCCCGATTACAACGGTATGTGTATTTTTTCCCCAGGCCATTCTGGTTAAGCGTTTGGAGAAGCAGAATTGCGAAAAATTTTGTGCCTTCTCAACCATTTCTTAGCTTCAAACACCCATATCTCGCGAACGGATTGACCTAACCCAAAAATTCCTATTGCATTTGAAAGTAGAAACTCGCCCGATTTCAACGGTATGTGTATTTTTTCCCTAGGCCATTCTGGTTAAGCGTTTGGAGCAGCAGAATTGCGAAAAATTTGTTGCCTTCTCAACCATTTCTTGGCTTCAAACTCCCATATCTCACGAACGGATTGACCTAACCCAAAAATTACTACTGCATCTGAAAGTAGAAGCTCGCCCGATTACAACGGTATGTGTATTTTTTCCCTAGGCCATTCTGGTTAAGCTTTTGGAGCAGCAGAAGTGCGAAAAATTTGTTGTCTTCTCAACCATTTCTTAGCTTCAAACTCCCATGTCTCGCGAACGGATTGACCTGACCCAAAAATTCCTATTGCATCTGGAAGTAGAAACTCGCCCGATTGCAACGGTATGTGTATTTTTTCCCTAGGCCATTCTGGTTAAGCGTTTGGAGCAGCAGAATTGCGAAAAATTTGTTGTCTTCTCAACCATTTCTTAGCTTCAAACTCCCATATCTCGCGAACGGATTGACCTAACCCAAAAATTCCTATTGCATCTGAAAGTAGAAACTCGCCCGATTGCAACGGTATGTGTAGTTTTTCCCTAGGCCATTCTGGTTAAGCGTTTGGAGCAGCAGAAGTGCGAAAAATTTGTTGTCTTCTCAACCGTTTCTTGTCTACAAACTCCCATATCTCGCGAAAGGATTGACCTAACCCAAAAATTCCTATTGCATCTGAAAGTAGAAACTCGCCCGATTACAATGGTATGTGTATTTTTTCCGTAGGCCATTCTGGTTGAGCGTTTGGAGCAGCAGAATTGCGAAAAATTTGTTGCCTTCTCAACCATTTCTTGGCTTCAAACTCGCATATCTCGCGAACGGATTGACCTAACCCAAAAATTACTACTGCATCTGAAAGTAGAAGCTCGCCCGATTACAACGGTATGTGTATTTTTTCCCTAGGCCATTCTGGTTAAGCGTTTGGAGCAGCAGAATTGCGAAAAATTTTTTGCCTTCTCAAACATTTCTTGGCTTCAAACTCCCATATCTCGCGAACGGATTGACCTAACCCAAAAATGCCTGTTGCGTCTGAAAGTAGAAACTCGCCCGATTACAACGGTATGGGTATTTTTTCCCTAGGCCATTCTGGTTAAGCGTTTGGAGCAGCAGAAGTGCGAAAAATTTGTTGTCTTCTCAACTATTTCTTAGCTTCAAACTCCCATATCTCGCGAACGGATTGACCTAACCCTAAAATTCCTATTGCATCTGAGAGTAGAAACTCGCCCGATTACAACGGTATGTGTATTTTTTCCCTAGGCCATTCTGGTTAAGCGTTTGGAGCAGCAAAATTGCGAAAAATTTTTTGCCTTCTCAACCATTTCTTGTCTTCAAACTCCCATATCTCGCGAACGGATTGACCTATCCAAAAAATTCCTATTGCATCTGAAAGTAGAAACTCGCCCGATTACAACGGTATGTGTATTTTTTCCCTAGGCCACTCTGGTTAAGCGTTTGGAGAAGCAGAATTGCGAAAAATTTTGTGCCTTCTCAACCATTTCTTTGCTTCAAACTCCCATATCTCGCGAACGGATTGACCTAACCCAAAAATTCCTATTGCATCTGAAAGTAGAAGCTCGCCCGATTACAACGGTATGTGTATTTTTTCCCTAGGCCATTCTGGTTAAGCGTCTGGAGCAGCAGAATTGCGAAAAATTTGTTGCCTTCTCAACCATTTCTTGGCTTCAAACTCCCATATCTCGCGAACGGATTGACCTAACCCAAAAATTACTACTGCATCTGAAAGTAGAAGCTCCCCCGATTACAACGGTATGTGTATTTTTTCCATAAGCCATTCTGGTTAAGCGTTTGGAGCAGCAGAATTGCGAAAAATTTTTTGCCTTCTCAACCCTTTCTTGGCTTCAAACTCCCATATCTCGCGAACGGATTGACCTAACCCAAAAATTCCTGTTGCGTCTGAAAGTAGAAACTCGCCCGATTACAAAGGTATGTGTATTTTTTCCCTAGGCCATTCTGGTTAAGCGTTTGGAGCAGCAGAATTGCGAAAAATTTTGTGCCTTCTCAACCATTTCTTTGCTTCAAACTCCCATATCTCGCGAACGGATTTACCTAACCCAAAAATGCCTGTTGCGTCTGAAAGTAGAAACTCGCCCGATTACAACGGTATGTGTATTTTTTCCCTAGGCCATTCTGGTTAAGCTTTTGGAGCAGCAGAAGTGCGAAAAATTTGTTGTCTTCTCAACCATTTCTTAGCTTCAAACTCCCATATCTCGCGAACGGATTGACCTAACCCAAAAATTCCTATTGCATCTGAAAGTAGAAACTCGCCCGATTGCAACGGTATGTGTATTTTTTCCCTAGTCCATTCTGGTTAAGCGTTTGGAGCAGCAGAATTGCGAAAAATTTTTTGCCTTCTCAACCCTTTCTTGGCTTCAAACTCCCATATCTCGCGAACGGATTGACCTAACCCAAAAATTCCTGTTGCGTCTGAAAGTAGAAACTCGCCCGATTACAAAGGTATGTGTATTTTTTCCCTAGGCCATTCTGGTTAAGCGTTTGGAGCAGCAGAATTGCGAAAAATATGTTGCCTTCTCAACCATTTCTTGGCTTCAAACTCTCATATCTCGCGAGCGGATTGACCTAACCCAAAAATTACTACTGCATCTGAAAGTAGAAGCTCGCCCGATTACAACGGTATGTGTATTTTTTCCCTAGGCCATTCTGGTTAAGCGTTTGGAGCAGCAGAATTGCGAAAAATTTTTTGCCTTCTCAACCATTTCTTGGCTTCAAATTCCCATATCTCGCGAACGGATTGACCTAACCCAAAAATGCCAGTTGCGTCTGAAAGTAGAAACTCGCCCGATTACAACGGTATGTGTATTTTTTCCCTAGGCCATTCTGGTTAAGCGTTTGGAGCAGCAGAATTGCGAAAAATTTGTTGCCTTTTCAACCATTTCTTGGCTTCAAACTCCCATATCTCGCGAACGGATTGACCTAACCCAAAAATTCCTGTTGCGTCTGAAAGTAGAAACTCGCCCTATTAAAACGGTGTGTGTATTTTTTCCCTAGGCCATTCTGGTTAAACGTTTGGAGCAGCAGAATTGCGAAAAATTTTTTGTCTTTTTAACCATTTCTTGGCTTCAAACTCCCATATCTCGCGAACGGATTGACCTAACCCAAAAATTCCTATTGCATCTGAAAGTAGAAACTCGCCCGATTACAACGGTATGTGTATTTTTTCCCTAGGCCATTCTGGTTAAGCGTTTGGAGCAGCAGAATTGCGAAAAATTTGTTGCCTTCTCAACCATTTCTTGGCTTCGAACTCGCATATCTCGCGAACCGATTGACCTAACCCAAAAATTACCACTGCATCTGAAAGTAGAAGCACGCCCGATTACAGCGGTATGTGTATTTCTTCCCTAGGCCATTCTGGTTAAGCGTTTGGAGCAGCAGAATTGCGAAAAATTTTTTGCCTTCTCAACCATTTCTTGGCTTCAAACTCCCATATCTCGCGAACGGATTGACCTAACCCAAAAATGCCTGTTGCGTCTGAAAGTAGAAACTCGCCCGATTACAACGGTATGTGTATTTTTTCCCTAGGCCATTCTGGTTAAGCGTTTGGAGCAGCAAAAGTGCGAAAAATTTGTTGTCTTCTCAACTATTTCTTAACTTCAAACTCCCATATCTCGGGAACGGATTGACCTAACCCAAAAATTCCTATTGCATCTGAGAGTAGAAACTCGCCCGATTACAACGGTATGTGTATTTTTTCCCTAGGCCATTCTGGTTAAGCGTTTGGAGCAGCAGAATTGCGAAAAATTTTTTGCCTTCTCAACCATTTCTTGTCTTCAAACTCCCATATCTCGCGAACGGATTGACCTAACCAAAAAATTCCTATTGCATCGGAAAGTAGAAGCTCGCCCGATTACAACGGTATGTGTATTTTTTCCCTAGGCCATTCTGGTTAAGCGTTTGGAGCAGCAGAATTGCGAAAAATTTTATGCCTTCTCAACCATTTCTTGGCTTCAAACTCCCATATCTCGCGAACGGATTAACCTAACCCAAAAATTCCTATTGCATCTGAAAGTAGAATCTCGCCCGATTACAACGGTATGTGTATTTTTTCCCTAGGCCATTCTGGTTAAGCCTTTGGAGCGGCAGAATTGCGAAAAATTTTTTGTCTTTTTAACCATTTCTTGGCTTCAAACTCCCATATCTCGCGAACGGATTGACCTAACCCAAAAATTACTACTGCATCTGAATGTAGAAGCTCGCCCGATTACAACGGTATGTGTATTTTTTCCCTAGGCCATTCTTGTTAAGCGTTTGGTGCAGCAGAATTGCGAAAAATTTGTTGCCTTCTCAACCATTTCTTGGCTTCAAACTCGCATATCTCGCGAACCGATTGACCTAACCCAAAAATTACTACTGCATCTGAAAGTAGAAGCACGCCCGATTACAGCGGTATGTGTATTTCTTCCCTAGGCCATTCTGGTTAAGCGTTTGGAGCAGCAGAATTGCGAAAAATTTTTTGCCTTCTCAACCATTTCTTGGCTTCAAACTCCCATATCTCGCGAACGGATTGACCTAACCCAAAAATGCCTGTTGCGTCTGAAAGTAGAAACTCGCCCGATTACAACGGTATGTGTATTTTTTCCCTATGCTATTCTGGTTAAGCGTTTGGAGCAGCAGAAGTGCGAAAAATTTGTTGTCTTCTCAACTATTTCTTAACTTCAAACTCCCATATCTCGCGAACGGATTGACCTAACCCAAAAATTCCTGTTGCGTCTGAAAGTAGAAACTCGCCCGATTACAACGGTATGTGTATTTTTTCCCTAGGCCATTCTGGTTAAGCGTTTGGAGCAGCAGAATTGCGAAAAATTTTTTGCCTTCTTAACCATTTCTTGGCTTCAAACTCCCATATCTCGCGAACGGATTTACCTAACCCAAAAATGCCTGTTGCGTCTGAAAGTAGAAACTCGCCCGATTACAACGGTATGTGTATTTTTTCCCTAGGCCATTCTGGTTAAGCTTTTGGAGCAGCAGAAGTGCGAAAAATTTGTTGTCTTCTCAACCATTTCTTAGCTTCAAACTCCCATATCTCGCGAACGGATTGACCTAACCCAAAAATTCCTATTGCATCTGGAAGTAGAAACTCGCCCGATTGCAACGGTATGTGTATTTTTTCCCTAGGCCATTCTGGTTAAGCGTTTGGAGCAGCAGAATTGCGAAAAATTTGTTGTCTTCTCAACCATTTCTTAGCTTCAAACTCCCATATCTCGCGAACGGATTGACCTAACCCAAAAATTCCTATTGCATCTGAAAGTAGAAACTCGCCCGATTGCAACGGTATGTGTAGTTTTTCCCTAGGCCATTCTGGTTAAGCGTTTGGAGCAGCAGAAGTGCGAAAAATTTGTTGCCTTCTCAACCATTTCTTGGCTTCAAACTCGCATATCTCGCGAACCGATTGACCTAACCCAAAAATTACTACTGCATCTGAAAGTAGAAGCACGCCCGATTACAGCGGTATGTGTATTTCTTCCCTAGGCCATTCTGGTTAAGCGTTTGGAGCAGCAGAATTGCGAAAAATTTTTTGCCTTCTCAACCATTTCTTGGCTTCAAACTCCCATATCTCGCGAACGGATTGACCTAACCCAAAAATGCCTGTTGCGTCTGAAAGTAGAAACTCGCCCGATTACAACGGTATGTGTATTTTTTCCCTATGCTATTCTGGTTAAGCGTTTGGAGCAGCAGAAGTGCGAAAAATTTGTTGTCTTCTCAACTATTTCTTAACTTCAAACTCCCATATCTCGCGAACGGATTGACCTAACCCCAAAATTCCTGTTGCGTCTGAAAGTAGAAACTCGCCCGATTACAACGGTATGTGTATTTTTTCCCTAGGCCATTCTGGTTAAGCGTTTGGAGCAGCAGAATTGCGAAAAATTTTTTGCCTTCTTAACCATTTCTTGGCTTCAAACTCCCATATCTCGCGAACGGATTTACCTAACCCAAAAATGCCTGTTGCGTCTGAAAGTAGAAACTCGCCCGATTACAACGGTATGTGTATTTTTTCCCTAGGCCATTCTGGTTAAGCTTTTGGAGCAGCAGAAGTGCGAAAAATTTGTTGTCTTCTCAACCATTTCTTAGCTTCAAACTCCCATATCTCGCGAACGGATTGACCTAACCCAAAAATTCCTATTGCATCTGGAAGTAGAAACTCGCCCGATTGCAACGGTATGTGTATTTTTTCCCTAGGCCATTCTGGTTAAGCGTTTGGAGCAGCAGAATTGCGAAAAATTTGTTGTCTTCTCAACCATTTCTTAGCTTCAAACTCCCATATCTCGCGAACGGATTGACCTAACCCAAAAATTCCTATTGCATCTGAAAGTAGAAACTCGCCCGATTGCAACGGTATGTGTAGTTTTTCCCTAGGCCATTCTGGTTAAGCGTTTGGAGCAGCAGAAGTGCGAAAAATTTGTTGTCTTCTCAACCGTTTCTTGTCTACAAACTCCCATATCTCGCGAAAGGATTGACCTAACCCAAAAATTCCTGTTGCATCTGAAAGTAGAAACTCGCCCTACTAAAACCGTGTGTGTATTTTTTCCCTAGGCCATTCTGGTTAAACATTTGGAGCAGCAGAATTGCGAAAAATTTTTTGCCTTTTCAACCATTTCTTGGCTTCAAACTCCCATATCTCGCGAACGGATTGACCTAACCCAAAAATTCCTATTGCATCTGAAAGTAGAAACTCGCCCGATTACAACGGTATGTGTATTTTTTCCCTAGGCCATTCTGGTTAAGCGTTTGGAGCAGCAGAATTGCGAAAAATTTGTTGCCTTCTCAACCATTTCTTGGCTTCAAACTCGCATATCTCGCGAACGGATTGACCTAACCCAAAAATTACTACTGCATCTGAAAGTAGAAGCTCGCCCGATTACAACGGTATGTGTATTTTTTCTCTAGGCCATTCTGGTTAAGCGTTTGGAGCAGCAGAATTGCGAAAAATTTTTTGCCTTCTCAAACATTTCTTGGCTTCAAACTCCCATATCTCGCGAACGGATTGACCTAACCCAAAAATGCCTGTTGCGTCTGAAAGTAGAAACTCGCCCGATTACAACGGTATGGGTATTTTTTCCCTAGGCCATTCTGGTTAAGCGTTTGGAGCAGCAGAAGTGCGAAAAATTTGTTGTCTTCTCAACTATTTCTTAGCTTCAAACTCCCATATCTCGCGAACGGATTGACCTAACCCTAAAATTCCTATTGCATCTGAGAGTAGAAACTCGCCCGATTACAACGGTATGTGTATTTTTTCCCTAGGCCATTCTGGTTAAGCGTTTGGAGCAGCAAAATTGCGAAAAATTTTTTGCCTTCTCAACCATTTCTTGTCTTCAAACTCCCATATCTCGCGAACGGATTGACCTATCCAAAAAATTCCTATTGCATCTGAAAGTAGAAACTCGCCCGATTACAACGGTATGTGTATTTTTTCCCTAGGCCATTCTGGTTAAGCGTTTGGAGAAGCAGAATTGCGAAAAATTTTGTGCCTTCTCAACCATTTCTTTGCTTCAAACTCCCATATCTCGCGAACGGATTGACCTAACCCAAAAATTCCTATTGCATCTGAAAGTAGAAACTCGACCGATTGCAACGGTATGTGTAGTTTTTCCCTAGGCCATTCTGGTTAAGCGTTTGGAGCAGCAGAAGTGCGAAAAATTTGTTGTCTTCTCAAACGTTTCTTGTCTTCAAACTCCCATATCTCGCGAAAGGATTGACCTAACCCAAAAATTCCTGTTGCATCTGAAAGTAGAGACTCGCCCTATTAAAACGGTGTGTGTATTTTTTCCCTAGGCCATTCTGGTTAAACGTTTGGAGCAGCAGAATTGCGAAAAATTTTTTGCCTTTTTAACCATTTCTTGGCTTCAAACTCCCATATCTCGCGAACGGATTGACCTAACCCGAAAATTCCTATTGCATCTGAAAGTAGAATCTCGCCCGATTACAACGGTATGTGTATTTTTTCCCTAGGCCATTCTGGTTAAGCCTTTGGAGCGGCAGAATTGCGAAAAATTTTTTGTCTTTTTAACCATTTCTTGGCTTCAAACTCCCATATCTCGCGAACGGATTGACCTAACCCAAAAATTCCTATTGCATCTGAAAGTAGAAACTCGCCCGATTACAACGGTATGTGTATTTTTTCCCTAGGCCATTCTGGTTAAGCGTTTGGAGCAGCAGAATTGCGAAAAATTTGTTGCCTTCTCAACCATTTCTTGGCTTCAAACTCGCATATCTCGCGAACCGATTGACCTAACCCAAAAATTACTACTGCATCTGAAAGTAGAAGCACGCCCGATTACAGCGGTATGTGTATTTCTTCCCTAGGCCATTCTGGTTAAGCGTTTGGAGCAGCAGAATTGCGAAAAATTTTTTGCCTTCTCAACCATTTCTTGGCTTCAAACTCCCATATCTCGCGAACGGATTGACCTAACCCAAAAATGCCTGTTGCGTCTGAAAGTAGAAACTCGCCCGATTACAACGGTATGTGTATTTTTTCCCTATGCCATTCTGGTTAAGCGTTTGGAGCAGCAGAAGTGCGAAAAATTTGTTGTCTTCTCAACTATTTCTTAACTTCAAACTCCCATATCTCGCGAACGGATTGACCTAACCCAAAAATTCCTGTTGCGTCTGAAAGTAGAAACTCGCCCGATTACAACGGTATGTGTATTTTTTCCCTAGGCCATTCTGGTTAAGCGTTTGGAGCAGCAGAATTGCGAAAAATTTTTTGCCTTCTTAACCATTTCTTGGCTTCAAACTCCCATATCTCGCGAACGGATTTACCTAACCCAAAAATGCCTGTTGCGTCTGAAAGTAGAAACTCGCCCGATTACAACGGTATGTGTATTTTTTCCCTAGGCCATTCTGGTTAAGCTTTTGGAGCAGCAGAAGTGCGAAAAATTTGTTGTCTTCTCAACCATTTCTTAGCTTCAAACTCCCATATCTCGCGAACGGATTGACCTAACCCAAAAATTCCTATTGCATCTGGAAGTAGAAACTCGCCCGATTGCAACGGTATGTGTATTTTTTCCCTAGGCCATTCTGGTTAAGCGTTTGGAGCAGCAGAATTGCGAAAAATTTGTTGTCTTCTCAACCATTTCTTAGCTTCAAACTCCCACATCTCGCGAACGGATTGACCTAACCCAAAAATTCCTATTGCATCTGAAAGTAGAAACTCGCCCGATTGCAACGGTATGTGTAGTTTTTCCCTAGGCCATTCTGGTTAAGCGTTTGGAGCAGCAGAAGTGCGAAAAATTTGTTGTCTTCTCAACCGTTTCTTGTCTACAAACTCCCATATCTCGCGAAAGGATTGACCTAACCCAAAAATTCCTGTTGCATCTGAAAGTAGAAACTCGCCCTACTAAAACCGTGTGTGTATTTTTTCCCTAGGCCATTCTGGTTAAACATTTGGAGCAGCAGAACTGCGAAAAATTTTTTGCCTTTTCAACCATTTCTTGGCTTCAAACTCCCATATCTCGCGAACGGATTGACCTAACCCAAAAATTCCTATTGCATCTGAAAGTAGAAACTCGCCCGATTACAACGGTATGTGTATTTTTTCCCTAGGCCATTCTGGTTAAGCGTTTGGAGCAGCAGAATTGCGAAAAATTTGTTGCCTTCTCAACCATTTCTTGGCTTCAAACTCGCATATCTCGCGAACGGATTGACCTAACCCAAAAATTACTACTGCATCTGAAAGTAGAAGCTCGCCCGATTACAACGGTATGTGTATTTTTTCCCTAGGCCATTCTGGTTAAGCGTTTGGAGCAGCAGAATTGCGAAAAATTTTTTGCCTTCTCAAACATTTCTTGGCTTCAAACTCCCATATCTCGCGAACGGATTGACCTAACCCAAAAATGCCTGTTGCGTCTGAAAGTAGAAACTCGCCCGATTACAACGGTATGGGTATTTTTTCCCTAGGCCATTCTGGTTAAGCGTTTGGAGCAGCAGAAGTGCGAAAAATTTGTTGTCTTCTCAACTATTTCTTAGCTTCAAACTCCCATACCTCGCGAACGGATTGACCTAACCCAAAAATTCCTATTGCATCGGAAAGTAGAAACTCGACCGCTTGCAACGGTATGTGTAGTTTTTCCCTAGGCCATTCTGGTTAAGCGTTTGGAGCAGCAGAAGTGCGAAAAATTTGTTGTCTTCTCAAACGTTTCTTGTCTTCAAACTCCCATATCTCGCGAAAGGATTGACCTAACCCAAAAATTCCTGTTGCATCTGAAAGTAGAGACTCGCCCTATTAAAACGGTGTGTGTATTTTTTCCCTAGGCCATTCTGGTTAAACGTTTGGAGCAGCAGAATTGCGAAAAATTTTTTGCCTTTTTAACCATTTCTTGGCTTCAAACTCCCATATCTCGCGAACGGATTGACCTAACCCGAAAATTCCTATTGCATCTGAAAGTAGAAACTCGCCCGATTACAACGGTATGTGTATTTTTTCCCTAGGCCATTCTGGTTAAGCGTTTGGAGCAGCAGAATTGCGAAAAATTTGTTGCCTTCTCAACCATTTCTTGGCTTCAAACTCGCATATCTCGCGAACGGATTGACCTAACCCAAAAATTACTACTGCATCTGAAAGTAGAAGCTCGCCCGATTACAACGGTATGTGTATTTTTTCCCTAGGCCATTCTGGTTAAGCGTTTGGAGCAGCAGAATTGCGAAAAATTTTTTGCCTTTTTAACCATTTCTTGGCTTCAAACTCCCATATCTCGCGAACGGATTGACCTAACCCAAAAATTCCAATTGCACCTGAAAGTAGAAACTCGCCCGATTACAACGGTATGTGTATTTTTTCACTAGGCCATTCTGGTTAAGCGTTTGGAGCAGCAGAATTGCGAAAAATTTGTTGCCTTCTCAACCATTTCTTGGCTTCAAACTCGCATATCTCGCGAACCGATTGACCTAGCCCAAAAATTACTACTGCATCTGAAAGTAGAAGCACGCCCGATTACAACGGTATGTGTATTTCTTCCCTAGGCCATTCTGGTTAAGCGTTTGGAGCAGCAGAATTGCGAAAAATTTTTTGCCTTCTCAACCATTTCTTGGCTTCAAACTCCCATATCTCGCGAACGGATTGACCTAACCAAAAAATTCCAATTGCATCTGAAAGTAGAAACTCGCCCGATTACAACGGTATGTGTATTTTTTCCCTAGGCCATTCTGGTTAAGCGTTTGGAGCAGCAGAATTGCGAAAAATTTGTTGCCTTCTCAACCATTTCTTGGCTTCAAACTCCCATATCTCGCGAACGGATTGACCTAACCCAAAAATTACTACTGCATCTGAAAGTAGAAGCTCCCCCGATTACAACGGTATGTGTATTTTTTCCATAAGCCATTCTGGTTAAGCGTTTGGAGCAGCAGAATTGCGAAAAATTTTTTGCCTTCTCAACCCTTTCTTGGCTTCAAACTCCCATATCTCGCGAACGGATTGACCTAACCCAAAAATTCCTGTTGCGTCTGAAAGTAGAAACTCGCCCGATTACAAAGGTATGTGTATTTTTACCCTAGGCCATTCTGGTTAAGCGTTTGGAGCAGCAGAATTGCGAAAAATTTTGTGCCTTCTCAACCATTTCTTTGCTTCAAACTCCCATATCTCGCGAACGGATTGACCTAACCCAAAAATTCCTGTTGCATCTGAAAGTAGAAACTCGCCCGATTACAACGGTATGTGTATTTTTTCCCTAGGCCATTCTGGTTCAGCGTTTGGAGCAGCAGAATTGCGAAAAATTTTTTGCCTTCTCAACCATTTCTTGGCTTCAAACTCCCATATCTCGCGAACGGATTTACCTAACCCAAAAATGCCTGTTGCGTCTGAAAGTAGAAACTCGCCCGATTACAACGGTATGTGTATTTTTTCCCTAGGCCATTCTGGTTAAGCTTTTGGAGCAGCAGAAGTGCGAAAAATTTGTTGTCTTCTCAACCATTTCTTAGCTTCAAACTCCCATATCTCGCGAACGGATTGACCTAACCCAAAAATTCCTATTGCATCTGAAAGTAGAAACTCGCCCGATTGCAACGGTATGTGTATTTTTTCCCTAGTCCATTCTGGTTAAGCGTTTGGAGCAGCAGAATTGCGAAAAATTTTTTGCCTTCTCAACCCTTTCTTGGCTTCAAACTCCCATATCTCGCGAACGGATTGACCTAACCCAAAAATTCCTGTTGCGTCTGAAAGTAGAAACTCGCCCGATTACAAAGGTATGTGTATTTTTTCCCTAGGCCATTCTGGTTAAGCGTTTGGAGCAGCAGAATTGCGAAAAATATGTTGCCTTCTCAACCATTTCTTGGCTTCAAACTCTCATATCTCGCGAGCGGATTGACCTAACCCAAAAATTACTACTGCATCTGAAAGTAGAAGCTCGCCCGATTACAACGGTATGTGTATTTTTTCCCTAGGCCATTCTGGTTAAGCGTTTGGAGCAGCAGAATTGCGAAAAATTTTTTGCCTTCTCAACCATTTCTTGGCTTCAAACTCCCATATCTCGCGAACGGATTGACCTAACCCAAAAATTCCTGTTGCGTCTGAAAGTAGAAACTCGCCCGATTACAACGGTATGTGTATTTTTTCCCTAGGCCATTCTGGTTAAGCGTTTGGAGCAGCAGAATTGCGAAAAATTTGTTGCCTTTTCAACCATTTCTTGGCTTCAAACTCCCATATCTCGCGAACGGATTGACCTAACCCAAAAATTCCTGTTGCGTCTGAAAGTAGAAACTCGCCCTATTAAAACGGTGTGTGTATTTTTTCCCTAGGCCATTCTGGTTAAACGTTTGGAGCAGCAGAATTGCGAAAAATTTTTTGTCGTTTTAACCATGTCTTGGCTTCAAACTCCCATATCTCGCGAACGGATTGACCTAACCCAAAAATTCCTATTGCATCTGAAAGTAGAAACTCGACCGATTACAACGGTATGTGTATTTTTTCCCTAGGCCATTCTGGTTAAGCGTTTGGAGCAGCAGAATTGCGAAAAATTTGTTGCCTTCTCAACCATTTCTTGGCTTCGAACTCGCATATCTCGCGAACCGATTGACCTAACCCAAAAATTACTACTGCATCTGAAAGTAGAAGCACGCCCGATTACAGCGGTATGTGTATTTCTTCCCTAGGCCATTCTGGTTAAGCGTTTGGAGCAGCAGAATTGCGAAAAATTTTTTGCCTTCTCAACCATTTCTTGGCTTCAAACTCCCATATCTCGCGAACGGATTGACCTAACCCAAAAATGCCTGTTGCGTCTGAAAGTAGAAACTCGCCCGATTACAACGGTATGTGTATTTTTTCCCTAGGCCATTCTGGTTAAGCTTTTGGAGCAGCAGAAGTGCGAAAAATTTGTTGTCTTCTCAACCATTTCTTAGCTTCAAACTCCCATATCTCGCGAACGGATTGACCTAACCCAAAAATTCCTATTGCATCTGAAAGTAGAAACTCGCCCGATTGCAACGGTATGTGTATTTTTTCCCTAGTCCATTCTGGTTAAGCGTTTGGAGCAGCAGAATTGCGAAAAATTTTTTGCCTTCTCAACCCTTTCTTGGCTTCAAACTCCCATATCTCGCGAACGGATTGACCTAACCCAAAAATTCCTGTTGCGTCTGAAAGTAGAAACTCGCCCGATTACAAAGGTATGTGTATTTTTTCCCTAGGCCATTCTGGTTAAGCGTTTGGAGCAGCAGAATTGCGAAAAATATGTTGCCTTCTCAACCATTTCTTGGCTTCAAACTCTCATATCTCGCGAGCGGATTGACCTAACCCAAAAATTACTACTGCATCTGAAAGTAGAAGCTCGCCCGATTACAACGGTATTTGTATTTTTTCCCTAGGCCATTCTGGTTAAGCGTTTGGAGCAGCAGAATTGCGAAAAATTTTTTGCCTTCTCAACCATTTCTTGGCTTCAAACTCCCATATCTCGCGAACGGATTGACCTAACCGAAAAATGCCAGTTGCGTCTGAAAGTAGAAACTCGCCCGATTACAACGGTATGTGTATTTTTTCCCTAGGCCATTCTGGTTAAGCGTTTGGAGCAGCAGAATTGCGAAAAATTTGTTGCCTTTTCAACCATTTCTTGGCTTCAAACTCCCATATCTCGCGAACGGATTGACCTAACCCAAAAATTCCTGTTGCGTCTGAAAGTAGAAACTCGCCCTATTAAAACGGTGTGTGTATTTTTTCCCTAGGCCATTCTGGTTAAACGTTTGGAGTAGCAGAATTGCGAAAAATTTTTTGTCTTTTTAACCATTTCTTGGCTTCAAACTCCCATATCTCGCGAACGGATTGACCTAACCCAAAAATTCCTATTGCATCTGAAAGTAGAAACTCGCCCGATTACAACGGTATGTGTATTTTTTCCCTAGGCCATTCTGGTTAAGCGTTTGGAGCAGCAGAATTGCGAAAAATTTGTTGCCTTCTCAACCATTTCTTGGCTTCGAACTCGCATATCTCGCGAACCGATTGACCTAACCCAAAAATTACTACTGCATCTGAAAGTAGAAGCACGCCCGATTACAGCGGTATGTGTATTTCTTCCCTAGGCCATTCTGGTTAAGCGTTTGGAGCAGCAGAATTGCGAAAAATTTTTTGCCTTCTCAACCATTTCTTGGCTTCAAACTCCCATATCTCGCGAACGGATTGACCTAACCCAAAAATGCCTGTTGCGTCTGAAAGTAGAAACTCGCCCGATTACAACGGTATGTGTATTTTTTCCCTAGGCCATTCTGGTTAAGCGTTTGGAGCAGCAAAAGTGCGAAAAATTTGTTGTCTTCTCAACTATTTCTTAACTTCAAACTCCCATATCTCGCGAACGGATTGACCTAACCCAAAAATTCCTATTGCATCTGAGAGTAGAAACTCGCCCGATTACAACGGTATGTGTATTTTTTCCCTAGGCCATTCTGGTTAAGCGTTTGGAGCAGCAGAATTGCGATAAATTTTTTGCCTTCTCAACCATTTCTTGTCTTCAAACTCCCATATCTCGCGAACGGATTGACCTAACCAAAAAATTCCTTTTGCATCTGAAAGTAGAAACTCGCCCGATTACAACGGTATGTGTATTTTTTCCCTAGGCCATTCTGGTTAAGCGTTTGGAGAAGCAGAATTGCGAAAAATTTTGTGCCTTCTCAACCATTTCTTTGCTTCAAACTCCCATATCTCGCGAACGGATTGACCTAACCCAAAAATTCCTGTTGCATCTGAAAGTAGAAACTCGCCCGATTACAACGGTATGTGTATTTTTTCCCTAGGCCATTCTGGTTAAGCGTTTGGAGCAGCAGAATTGCAAAAAATTTTTTGCCTTCTCAACCATTTCTTGCCTTCAAACTCCCATAACTCGCGAACGGATTGACCTGACCCAAAAATTCCTATTGCATCGGAAAGTAGAAGCTCGCCCGATTACAACGGTATGTGTATTTTTTCCCTAGGCCATTCTGGTTAAGCGTTTGGAGCAGCAGAATTGCGAAAAATTTTATGCCTTCTCAACCATTTCTTGGCTTCAAACTCCCATATCTCGCGAACGGATTAACCTAACCCAAAAATTCCTATTGCATCTGAAAGTAGAATCTCGCCCGATTACAACGGTATGTGTATTTTTTCCCTAGGCCATTCTGGTTAAGCCTTTGGAGCGGCAGAATTGCGAAAAATTTTTTGTCTTTTTAACCATTTCTTGGCTTCAAACTCCCATATCTCGCGAACGGATTGACCTAACCCAAAAATTCCTATTGCATCTGAAAGTAGAAACTCGCCCGATTACAACGGTATGTGTATTTTTTCCCTAGGCCATTCTGGTTAAGCGTTTGGAGCAGCAGAATTGCGAAAAATTTGTTGTCTTCTCAACCATTTCTTAGCTTCAAACTCCCATATCTCGCGAACGGATTGACCTAACCCAAAAATTCCTATTGCATCTGAAAGTAGAAACTCGCCCGATTACAACGGTATGTGTATTTTTTCCCTAGGCCATTCTGGTTAAGCGTTTGGAGCAGCAGAATTGCGAAAAATTTGTTGCCTTCTCAACCATTTCTTGGCTTCGAACTCGCATATCTCGCGAACCGATTGACCTAACCCAAAAATTACTACTGCATCTGAAAGTAGAAGCACGCCCGATTACAGCGGTATGTGTATTTCTTCCCTAGGCCATTCTGGTTAAGCGTTTGGAGCAGCAGAATTGCGAAAAATTTTTTGCCTTCTCAACCATTTCTTGGCTTCAAACTCCCATATCTCGCGAACGGATTGACCTAACCCAAAAATGCCTGTTGCGTCTGAAAGTAGAAACTCGCCCGATTACAACGGTATGTGTATTTTTTCCCTAGGCCATTCTGGTTAAGCTTTTGGAGCAGCAGAAGTGCGAAAAATTTGTTGTCTTCTCAACCATTTCTTAGCTTCAAACTCCCATATCTCGCGAACGGATTGACCTAACCCAAAAATTCCTATTGCATCTAAAAGTAGAAACTCGCCCGATTACAACGGTATGTGTATTTTTTCCCTAGGCCATTCTGGTTAAGCGTTTGGAGCAGCAGAATTGCGAAAAATTTGTTGCCTTCTCAACCATTTCTTGGCTTCGAACTCGCATATCTCGCGAACCGATTGACCTAACCCAAAAATTACTACTGCATCTGAAAGTAGAAGCACGCCCGATTACAGCGGTATGTGTATTTCTTCCCTAGGCCATTCTGGTTAAGCGTTTGGAGCAGCAGAATTGCGAAAAATTTTTTGCCTTCTCAACCATTTCTTGGCTTCAAACTCCCATATCTCGCGAACGGATTGACCTAACCCAAAAATGCCTGTTGCGTCTGAAAGTAGAAACTCGCCCGATTACAACGGTATGTGTATTTTTTCCCTAGGCCATTCTGGTTAAGCTTTTGGAGCAGCAGAAATGCGAAAAATTTGTTGTCTTCTCAACCATTTCTTAGCTTCAAACTCCCATATCTCGCGAACGGATTGACCTAACCCAAAAATTCCTATTGCATCTGAAAGTAGAAACTCGCCCGATTGCAACGGTATGTGTATTTTTTCCCTAGTCCATTCTGGTTAAGCGTTTGGAGCAGCAGAATTGCGAAAAATTTTTTGCCTTCTCAACCCTTTCTTGGCTTCAAACTCCCATATCTCGCGAACGGATTGACCTAACCCAAAAATTCCTGTTGCGTCTGAAAGTAGAAACTCGCCCGATTACAAAGGTATGTGTATTTTTTCCCTAGGCCATTCTGGTTAAGCGTTTGGAGCAGCAGAATTGCGAAAAATATGTTGCCTTCTCAACCATTTCTTGGCTTCAAACTCTCATATCTCACGAGCGGATTGACCTAACCCAAAAATTACTACTGCATCTGAAAGTAGAAGCTCGCCCGATTACAACGGTATGTGTATTTTTTCCCTAGGCCATTCTGGTTAAGCGTTTGGAGCAGCAGAATTGCGAAAAATTTTTTGCCTTCTCAACCATTTCTTGGCTTCAAACTCCCATATCTCGCGAACGGATTGACCTAACCGAAAAATGCCAGTTGCGTCTGAAAGTAGAAACTCGCCCGATTACAACGGTATGTGTATTTTTTCCCTAGGCCATTCTGGTTAAGCGTTTGGAGCAGCAGAATTGCGAAAAATTTTTTGCCTTCTCAACCATTTCTTGGCTTCAAACTCCCATATCTCGCGAACGGATTGACCTAACCCAAAAATGCCTGTTGCGTCTGAAAGTAGAAACTCGCCCGATTACAACGGTATGTGTATTTTTTCCCTAGGCCATTCTGGTTAAGCGTTTGGAGCAGCAAAAGTGCGAAAAATTTGTTGTCTTCTCAACTATTTCTTAACTTCAAACTCCCATATCTCGCGAACGGATTGACCTAACCCAAAAATTCCTATTGCATCTGAGAGTAGAAACTCGCCCGATTACAACGGTATGTGTATTTTTTCCCTAGGCCATTCTGGTTAAGCGTTTGGAGCAGCAGAATTGCGATAAATTTTTTGCCTTCTCAACCATTTCTTGTCTTCAAACTCCCATATCTCGCGAACGGATTGACCTAACCAAAAAATTCCTTTTGCATCTGAAAGTAGAAACTCGCCCGATTACAACGGTATGTGTATTTTTTCCCTAGGCCATTCTGGTTAAGCGTTTGGAGAAGCAGAATTGCGAAAAATTTTGTGCCTTCTCAACCATTTCTTTGCTTCAAACTCCCATATCTCGCGAACGGATTGACCTAACCCAAAAATTCCTGTTGCATCTGAAAGTAGAAACTCGCCCGATTACAACGGTATGTGTATTTTTTCCCTAGGCCATTCTGGTTAAGCGTTTGGAGCAGCAGAATTGCAAAAAATTTTTTGCCTTCTCAACCATTTCTTGCCTTCAAACTCCCATAACTCGCGAACGGATTGACCTGACCCAAAAATTCCTATTGCATCGGAAAGTAGAAGCTCGCCCGATTACAACGGTATGTGTATTTTTTCCCTAGGCCATTCTGGTTAAGCGTTTGGAGCAGCAGAATTGCGAAAAATTTTATGCCTTCTCAACCATTTCTTGGCTTCAAACTCCCATATCTCGCGAACGGATTAACCTAACCCAAAAATTCCTATTGCATCTGAAAGTAGAATCTCGCCCGATTACAACGGTATGTGTATTTTTTCCCTAGGCCATTCTGGTTAAGCCTTTGGAGCGGCAGAATTGCGAAAAATTTTTTGTCTTTTTAACCATTTCTTGGCTTCAAACTCCCATATCTCGCGAACGGATTGACCTAACCCAAAAATTCCTATTGCATCTGAAAGTAGAAACTCGCCCGATTACAACGGTATGTGTATTTTTTCCCTAGGCCATTCTGGTTAAGCGTTTGGAGCAGCAGAATTGCGAAAAATTTGTTGTCTTCTCAACCATTTCTTAGCTTCAAACTCCCATATCTCGCGAACGGATTGACCTAACCCAAAAATTCCTATTGCATCTGAAAGTAGAAACTCGCCCGATTACAACGGTATGTGTATTTTTTCCCTAGGCCATTCTGGTTATGCGTTTGGAGCAGCAGAATTGCGAAAAATTTGTTGCCTTCTCAACCATTTCTTGGCTTCGAACTCGCATATCTCGCGAACCGATTGACCTAACCCAAAAATTACTACTGCATCTGAAAGTAGAAGCACGCCCGATTACAGCGGTATGTGTATTTCTTCCCTAGGCCATTCTGGTTAAGCGTTTGGAGCAGCAGAATTGCGAAAAATTTTTTGCCTTCTCAACCATTTCTTGGCTTCAAACTCCCATATCTCGCGAACGGATTGACCTAACCCAAAAATGCCTGTTGCGTCTGAAAGTAGAAACTCGCCCGATTACAACGGTATGTGTATTTTTTCCCTAGGCCATTCTGGTTAAGCTTTTGGAGCAGCAGAAGTGCGAAAAATTTGTTGTCTTCTCAACCATTTCTTAGCTTCAAACTCCCATATCTCGCGAACGGATTGACCTAACCCAAAAATTCCTATTGCATCTGAAAGTAGAAACTCGCCCGATTGCAACGGTATGTGTATTTTTTCCCTAGTCCATTCTGGTTAAGCGTTTGGAGCAGCAGAATTGCGAAAAATTTTTTGCCTTCTCAACCCTTTCTTGGCTTCAAACTCCCATATCTCGCGAACGGATTGACCTAACCCAAAAATTCCTGTTGCGTCTGAAAGTAGAAACTCGCCCGATTACAAAGGTATGTGTATTTTTTCCCTAGGCCATTCTGGTTAAGCGTTTGGAGCAGCAGAATTGCGAAAAATATGTTGCCTTCTCAACCATTTCTTGGCTTCAAACTCTCATATCTCGCGAGCGGATTGACCTAACCCAAAAATTACTACTGCATCTGAAAGTAGAAGCTCGCCCGATTACAACGGTATGTGTATTTTTTCCCTAGGCCATTCTGGTTAAGCGTTTGGAGCAGCAGAATTGCGAAAAATTTTTTGCCGTCTCAACCATTTCTTGGCTTCAAACTCCCATATCTCGCGAACGGATTGACCTAACCCAAAAATGCCAGTTGCGTCTGAAAGTAGAAACTCGCCCGATTACAACGGTATGTGTATTTTTTCCCTAGGCCATTCTGGTTAAGCGTTTGGAGCAGCAGAATTGCGAAAAATTTGTTGCCTTTTCAACCATTTCTTGGCTTCAAACTCCCATATCTCGCGAACGGATTGACCTAACCCAAAAATTCCTGTTGCGTCTGAAAGTAGAAACTCGCCCTATTAAAACGGTGTGTGTATTTTTTCCCTAGGCCATTCTGGTTAAACGTTTGGAGCAGCAGAATTGCGAAAAATTTTTTGTCTTTTTAACCATTTCTTGGCTTCAAACTCCCATATCTCGCGAACGGATTGACCTAACCCAAAAATTCCTATTGCATCTGAAAGTAGAAACTCGCCCGATTACAACGGTATGTGTATTTTTTCCCTAGGCCATTCTGGTTAAGCGTTTGGAGCAGCAGAATTGCGAAAAATTTGTTGCCTTCTCAACCATTTCTTGGCTTCGAACTCGCATATCTCGCGAACCGATTGACCTAACCCAAAAATTACTACTGCATCTGAAAGTAGAAGCACGCCCGATTACAGCGGTATGTGTATTTCTTCCCTAGGCCATTCTGGTTAAGCGTTTGGAGCAGCAGAATTGCGAAAAATTTTTTGCCTTCTCAACCATTTCTTGGCTTCAAACTCCCATATCTCGCGAACGGATTGACCTAACCCAAAAATGCCTGTTGCGTCTGAAAGTAGAAACTCGCCCGATTACAACGGTATGTGTATTTTTTCCCTAGGCCATTCTGGTTAAGCGTTTGGAGCAGCAAAAGTGCGAAAAATTTGTTGTCTTCTCAACTATTTCTTAACTTCAAACTCCCATATCTCGCGAACGGATTGACCTAACCCAAAAATTCCTATTGCATCTGAGAGTAGAAACTCGCCCGATTACAACGGTATGTGTATTTTTTCCCTAGGCCATTCTGGTTAAGCGTTTGGAGCAGCAGAATTGCGATAAATTTTTTGCCTTCTCAACCATTTCTTGTCTTCAAACTCCCATATCTCGCGAACGGATTGACCTAACCAAAAAATTCCTTTTGCATCTGAAAGTAGAAACTCGCCCGATTACAACGGTATGTGTATTTTTTCCCTAGGCCATTCTGGTTAAGCGTTTGGAGAAGCAGAATTGCGAAAAATTTTGTGCCTTCTCAACCATTTCTTTGCTTCAAACTCCCATATCTCGCGAACGGATTGACCTAACCCAAAAATTCCTGTTGCATCTGAAAGTAGAAACTCGCCCGATTACAACGGTATGTGTATTTTTTCCCTAGGCCATTCTGGTTAAGCGTTTGGAGCAGCAGAATTGCAAAAAATTTTTTGCCTTCTCAACCATTTCTTGCCTTCAAACTCCCATAACTCGCGAACGGATTGACCTGACCCAAAAATTCCTATTGCATCGGAAAGTAGAAGCTCGCCCGATTACAACGGTATGTGTATTTTTTCCCTAGGCCATTCTGGTTAAGCGTTTGGAGCAGCAGAATTGCGAAAAATTTTATGCCTTCTCAACCATTTCTTGGCTTCAAACTCCCATATCTCGCGAACGGATTAACCTAACCCAAAAATTCCTATTGCATCTGAAAGTAGAATCTCGCCCGATTACAACGGTATGTGTATTTTTTCCCTAGGCCATTCTGGTTAAGCCTTTGGAGCGGCAGAATTGCGAAAAATTTTTTGTCTTTTTAACCATTTCTTGGCTTCAAACTCCCATATCTCGCGAACGGATTGACCTAACCCAAAAATTCCTATTGCATCTGAAAGTAGAAACTCGCCCGATTACAACGGTATGTGTATTTTTTCCCTAGGCCATTCTGGTTAAGCGTTTGGAGCAGCAGAATTGCGAAAAATTTGTTGCCTTCTCAACCCTTTCTTGGCTTCAAACTCGCATATCTCGCGAACCGATTGACCTAACCCAAAAATTACTACTGCATCTGAAAGTAGAAGCACGCCCGATTACAGCGGTATGTGTATTTCTTCCCTAGGCCATTCTGGTTAAGCGTTTGGAGCAGCAGAATTGCGAAAAATTTTTTGCCTTCTCAACCATTTCTTGGCTTCAAACTCCCATATCTCGCGAACGGATTGACCTAACCCAAAAATGCCTGTTGCGTCTGAAAGTAGAAACTCGCCCGATTACAACGGTATGTGTATTTTTTCCCTAGGCCATTCTGGTTAAGCTTTTGGAGCAGCAGAAGTGCGAAAAATTTGTTGTCTTCTCAACCATTTCTTAGCTTCAAACTCCCATATCTCGCGAACGGATTGACCTAACCCAAAAATTCCTATTGCATCTGAAAGTAGAAACTCGCCCGATTGCAACGGTATGTGTATTTTTTCCCTAGTCCATTCTGGTTAAGCGTTTGGAGCAGCAGAATTGCGAAAAATTTTTTGCCTTCTCAACCCTTTCTTGGCTTCAAACTCCCATATCTCGCGAACGGATTGACCTAACCCAAAAATTCCTGTTGCGTCTGAAAGTAGAAACTCGCCCGATTACAAAGGTATGTGTATTTTTTCCCTAGGCCATTCTGGTTAAGCGTTTGGAGCAACAGAATTGCGAAAAATATGTTGCCTTCTCAACCATTTCTTGGCTTCAAACTCTCATATCTCGCGAGCGGATTGACCTAACCCAAAAATTACTACTGCATCTGAAAGTAGAAGCTCGCCCGATTACAACGGTATGTGTATTTTTTCCCTAGGCCATTCTGGTTAAGCGTTTGGAGCAGCAGAATTGCGAAAAATTTGTTGCCTTCTCAACCATTTCTTGGCTTCGAACTCGCATATCTCGCGAACCGATTGACCTAACCCAAAAATTACTACTGCATCTGAAAGTAGAAGCACGCCCGATTACAGCGGTATGTGTATTTCTTCCCTAGGCCATTCTGGTTAAGCGTTTGGAGCAGCAGAATTGCGAAAAATTTTTTGCCTTCTCAACCATTTCTTGGCTTCAAACTCCCATATCTCGCGAACGGATTGACCTAACCCAAAAATGCCTGTTGCGTCTGAAAGTAGAAACTCGCCCGATTACAACGGTATGTGTATTTTTTCCCTAGGCCATTCTGGTTAAGCGTTTGGAGCAGCAAAAGTGCGAAAAATTTGTTGTCTTCTCAACTATTTCTTAACTTCAAACTCCCATATCTCGCGAACGGATTGACCTAACCCAAAAATTCCTATTGCATCTGAGAGTAGAAACTCGCCCGATTACAACGGTATGTGTATTTTTTCCCTAGGCCATTCTGGTTAAGCGTTTGGAGCAGCAGAATTGCGAAAAATTTTTTGCCTTCTCAACCATTTCTTGTCTTCAAACTCCCATATCTCGCGAACGGATTGACCTAACCAAAAAATTCCTTTTGCATCTGAAAGTAGAAACTCGCCCGATTACAACGGTATGTGTATTTTTTCCCTAGGCCATTCTGGTTAAGCGTTTGGAGAAGCAGAATTGCTAAAAATTTTGTGCCTTCTCAACCATTTCTTTGCTTCAAACTCCCATATCTCGCGAACGGATTGACCTAACCCAAAAATTCCTGTTGCATCTGAAAGTAGAAACTCGCCCGATTACAACGGTATGTGTATTTTTTCCCTAGGCCATTCTGGTTAAGCGTTTGGAGCAGCAGAATTGCAAAAAATTTTTTGCCTTCTCAACCATTTCTTGCCTTCAAACTCCCATAACTCGCGAACGGATTGACCTGACCCAAAAATTCCTATTGCATCGGAAAGTAGAAGCTCGCCCGATTACAACGGTATGTGTATTTTTTCCCTAGGCCATTCTGGTTAAGCGTTTGGAGCAGCAGAATTGCGAAAAATTTTATGCCTTCTCAACCATTTCTTGGCTTCAAACTCCCATATCTCGCGAACGGATTAACCTAACCCAAAAATTCCTATTGCATCTGAAAGTAGAATCTCGCCCGATTACAACGGTATGTGTATTTTTTCCCTAGGCCATTCTGGTTAAGCCTTTGGAGCGGCAGAATTGCGAAAAATTTTTTGTCTTTTTAACCATTTCTTGGCTTCAAACTCCCATATCTCGCGAACGGATTGACCTAACCCAAAAATTCCTATTGCATCTGAAAGTAGAAACTCGCCCGATTACAACGGTATGTGTATTTTTTCCCTAGGCCATTCTGGTTAAGCGTTTGGAGCAGCAGAATTGCGAAAAATTTGTTGTCTTCTCAACCATTTCTTAGCTTCAAACTCCCATATCTCGCGAACGGATTGACCTAACCCAAAAATTCCTATTGCATCTGAAAGTAGAAACTCGCCCGATTACAACGGTATGTGTATTTTTTCCCTAGGCCATTCTGGTTAAGCGTTTGGAGCAGCAGAATTGCGAAAAATTTGTTGCCTTCTCAACCATTTCTTGGCTTCGAACTCGCATATCTCGCGAACCGATTGACCTAACCCAAAAATTACTACTGCATCTGAAAGTAGAAGCACGCCCGATTACAGCGGTATGTGTATTTCTTCCCTAGGCCATTCTGGTTAAGCGTTTGGAGCAGCAGAATTGCGAAAAATTTTTTGCCTTCTCAACCATTTCTTGGCTTCAAACTCCCATATCTCGCGAACGGATTGACCTAACCCAAAAATGCCTGTTGCGTCTGAAAGTAGAAACTCGCCCGATTACAACGGTATGTGTATTTTTTCCCTAGGCCATTCTGGTTAAGCTTTTGGAGCAGCAGAAGTGCGAAAAATTTGTTGTCTTCTCAACCATTTCTTAGCTTCAAACTCCCATATCTCGCGAACGGATTGACCTAACCCAAAAATTCCTATTGCATCTGAAAGTAGAAACTCGCCCGATTGCAACGGTATGTGTATTTTTTCCCTAGTCCATTCTGGTTAAGCGTTTGGAGCAGCAGAATTGCGAAAAATTTTTTGCCTTCTCAACCCTTTCTTGGCTTCAAACTCCCATATCTCGCGAACGGATTGACCTAACCCAAAAATTCCTGTTGCGTCTGAAAGTAGAAGCACGCCCGATTACAGCGGTATGTGTATTTCTTCCCTAGGCCATTCTGGTTAAGCGTTTGGAGCAGCAGAATTGCGAAAAATTTTTTGCCTTCTCAACCATTTCTTGGCTTCAAACTCCCATATCTCGCGAACGGATTGACCTAACCCAAAAATTCCTATTGCATCTGAAAGTAGAAACTCGCCCGATTACAACGGTATGTGTATTTTTTCCCTAGGCCATTCTGGTTAAGCGTTTGGAGCAGCAGAATTGCGAAAAATTTGTTGTCTTCTCAACCATTTCTTAGCTTCAAACTCCCATATCTCGCGAACGGATTGACCTAACCCAAAAATTCCTATTGCATCTGAAAGTAGAAACTCGCCCGATTACAACGGTATGTGTATTTTTTCCCTAGGCCATTCTGGTTAAGCGTTTGGAGCAGCAGAATTGCGAAAAATTTGTTGCCTTCTCAACCATTTCTTGGCTTCGAACTCGCATATCTCGCGAACCGATTGACCTAACCCAAAAATTACTACTGCATCTGAAAGTAGAAGCACGCCCGATTACAGCGGTATGTGTATTTCTTCCCTAGGCCATTCTGGTTAAGCGTTTGGAGCAGCAGAATTGCGAAAAATTTTTTGCCTTCTCAACCATTTCTTGGCTTCAAACTCCCATATCTCGCGAACGGATTGACCTAACCCAAAAATGCCTGTTGCGTCTGAAAGTAGAAACTCGCCCGATTACAACGGTATGTGTATTTTTTCCCTAGGCCATTCTGGTTAAGCTTTTGGAGCAGCAGAAGTGCGAAAAATTTGTTGTCTTCTCAACCATTTCTTAGCTTCAAACTCCCATATCTCGCGAACGGATTGACCTAACCCAAAAATTCCTATTGCATCTGAAAGTAGAAACTCGCCCGATTGCAACGGTATGTGTATTTTTTCCCTAGTCCATTCTGGTTAAGCGTTTGGAGCAGCAGAATTGCGAAAAATTTTTTGCCTTCTCAACCCTTTCTTGGCTTCAAACTCCCATATCTCGCGAACGGATTGACCTAACCCAAAAATTCCTGTTGCGTCTGAAAGTAGAAACTCGCCCGATTACAAAGGTATGTGTATTTTTTCCCTAGGCCATTCTGGTTAAGCGTTTGGAGCAGCAGAATTGCGAAAAATATGTTGCCTTCTCAACCATTTCTTGGCTTCAAACTCTCATATCTCGCGAGCGGATTGACCTAACCCAAAAATTACTACTGCATCTGAAAGTAGAAGCTCGCCCGATTACAACGGTATGTGTATTTTTTCCCTAGGCCATTCTGGTTAAGCGTTTGGAGCAGCAGAATTGCGAAAAATTTTTTGCCTTCTCAACCATTTCTTGGCTTCAAACTCCCATATCTCGCGAACGGATTGACCTAACCCAAAAATGCCAGTTGCGTCTGAAAGTAGAAACTCGCCCGATTACAACGGTATGTGTATTTTTTCCCTAGGCCATTCTGGTTAAGCGTTTGGAGCAGCAGAATTGCGAAAAATTTGTTGCCTTTTCAACCATTTCTTGGCTTCAAACTCCCATATCTCGCGAACGGATTGACCTAACCCAAAAATTCCTGTTGCGTCTGAAAGTAGAAACTCGCCCTATTAAAACGGTGTGTGTATTTTTTCCCTAGGCCATTCTGGTTAAACGTTTGGAGCAGCAGAATTGCGAAAAATTTTTTGTCTTTTTAACCATTTCTTGGCTTCAAACTCCCATATCTCGCGAACGGATTGACCTAACCCAAAAATTCCTATTGCATCTGAAAGTAGAAACTCGCCCGATTACAACGGTATGTGTATTTTTTCCCTAGGCCATTCTGGTTAAGCGTTTGGAGCAGCAGAATTGCGAAAAATTTGTTGCCTTCTCAACCATTTCTTGGCTTCGAACTCGCATATCTCGCGAACCGATTGACCTAACCCAAAAATTACTACTGCATCTGAAAGTAGAAGCACGCCCGATTACAGCGGTATGTGTATTTCTTCCCTAGGCCATTCTGGTTAAGCGTTTGGAGCAGCAGAATTGCGAAAAATTTTTTGCCTTCTCAACCATTTCTTGGCTTCAAACTCCCATATCTCGCGAACGGATTGACCTAACCCAAAAATGCCTGTTGCGTCTGAAAGTAGAAACTCGCCCGATTACAACGGTATGTGTATTTTTTCCCTAGGCCATTCTGGTTAAGCGTTTGGAGCAGCAAAAGTGCGAAAAATTTGTTGTCTTCTCAACTATTTCTTAACTTCAAACTCCCATATCTCGCGAACGGATTGACCTAACCCAAAAATTCCTATTGCATCTGAGAGTAGAAACTCGCCCGATTACAACGGTATGTGTATTTTTTCCCTAGGCCATTCTGGTTAAGCGTTTGGAGCAGCAGAATTGCGATAAATTTTTTGCCTTCTCAACCATTTCTTGTCTTCAAACTCCCATATCTCGCGAACGGATTGACCTAACCAAAAAATTCCTTTTGCATCTGAAAGTAGAAACTCGCCCGATTACAACGGTATGTGTATTTTTTCCCTAGGCCATTCTGGTTAAGCGTTTGGAGAAGCAGAATTGCGAAAAATTTTGTGCCTTCTCAACCATTTCTTTGCTTCAAACTCCCATATCTCGCGAACGGATTGACCTAACCCAAAAATTCCTGTTGCATCTGAAAGTAGAAACTCGCCCGATTACAACGGTATGTGTATTTTTTCCCTAGGCCATTCTGGTTAAGCCTTTGGAGCGGCAGAATTGCGAAAAATTTTTTGTCTTTTTAACCATTTCTTGGCTTCAAACTCCCATATCTCGCGAACGGATTGACCTAACCCAAAAATTCCTATTGCATCTGAAAGTAGAAACTCGCCCGATTACAACGGTATGTGTATTTTTTCCCTAGGCCATTCTGGTTAAGCGTTTGGAGCAGCAGAATTGCGAAAAATTTGTTGCCTTCTCAACCATTTCTTGGCTTCAAACTCGCATATCTCGCGAACCGATTGACCTAACCCAAAAATTACTACTGCATCTGAAAGTAGAAGCACGCCCGATTACAGCGGTATGTGTATTTCTTCCCTAGGCCATTCTGGTTAAGCGTTTGGAGCAGCAGAATTGCGAAAAATTTTTTGCCTTCTCAACCATTTCTTGGCTTCAAACTCCCATATCTCGCGAACGGATTGACCTAACCCAAAAATGCCTGTTGCGTCTGAAAGTAGAAACTCGCCCGATTACAACGGTATGTGTATTTTTTCCCTAGGCCATTCTGGTTAAGCTTTTGGAGCAGCAGAAGTGCGAAAAATTTGTTGTCTTCTCAACCATTTCTTAGCTTCAAACTCCCATATCTCGCGAACGGATTGACCTAACCCAAAAATTCCTATTGCATCTGAAAGTAGAAACTCGCCCGATTGCAACGGTATGTGTATTTTTTCCCTAGTCCATTCTGGTTAAGCGTTTGGAGCAGCAGAATTGCGAAAAATTTTTTGCCTTCTCAACCCTTTCTTGGCTTCAAACTCCCATATCTCGCGAACGGATTGACCTAACCCAAAAATTCCTGTTGCGTCTGAAAAGTAGAAACTCGCCCGATTACAAAGGTATGTGTATTTTTCCCTAGGCCATTCTGGTTAAGCGTTTGGAGCAACAGAATTGCGAAAAATATGTTGCCTTCTCAACCATTTCTTGGCTTCAAACTCTCATATCTCGCGAGCGGATTGACCTAACCCAAAAATTACTACTGCATCTGAAAGTAGAAGCTCGCCCGATTACAACGGTATGTGTATTTTTTCCCTAGGCCATTCTGGTTAAGCGTTTGGAGCAGCAGAATTGCGAAAAATTTTTTGCCTTCTCAACCATTTCTTGGCTTCAAACTCCCATATCTCGCGAACGGATTGACCTAACCCAAAAATGCCTGTTGCGTCTGAAAGTAGAAACTCGCCCGATTACAACGGTATGTGTATTTTTTCCCTAGGCCATTCTGGTTAAGCGTTTGGAGCAGCAAAAGTGCGAAAAATTTGTTGTCTTCTCAACTATTTCTTAACTTCAAACTCCCATATCTCGCGAACGGATTGACCTAACCCAAAAATTCCTATTGCATCTGAGAGTAGAAACTCGCCCGATTACAACGGTATGTGTATTTTTTCCCTAGGCCATTCTGGTTAAGCGTTTGGAGCAGCAGAATTGCGATAAATTTTTTGCCTTCTCAACCATTTCTTGTCTTCAAACTCCCATATCTCGCGAACGGATTGACCTAACCAAAAAATTCCTTTTGCATCTGAAAGTAGAAACTCGCCCGATTACAACGGTATGTGTATTTTTTCCCTAGGCCATTCTGGTTAAGCGTTTGGAGAAGCAGAATTGCGAAAAATTTTGTGCCTTCTCAACCATTTCTTTGCTTCAAACTCCCATATCTCGCGAACGGATTGACCTAACCCAAAAATTCCTGTTGCATCTGAAAGTAGAAACTCGCCCGATTACAACGGTATGTGTATTTTTTCCCTAGGCCATTCTGGTTAAGCGTTTGGAGCAGCAGAATTGCAAAAAATTTTTTGCCTTCTCAACCATTTCTTGCCTTCAAACTCCCATAACTCGCGAACGGATTGACCTGACCCAAAAATTCCTATTGCATCGGAAAGCAGAAGCTCGCCCGATTACAACGGTATGTGTATTTTTTCCCTAGGCCATTCTGGTTAAGCGTTTGGAGCAGCAGAATTGCGAAAAATTTTATGCCTTCTCAACCATTTCTTGGCTTCAAACTCCCATATCTCGCGAACGGATTAACCTAACCCAAAAATTCCTATTGCATCTGAAAGTAGAATCTCGCCCGATTACAACGGTATGTGTATTTTTTCCCTAGGCCATTCTGGTTAAGCCTTTGGAGCGGCAGAATTGCGAAAAATTTTTTGTCTTTTTAACCATTTCTTGGCTTCAAACTCCCATATCTCGCGAACGGATTGACCTAACCCAAAAATTCCTATTGCATCTGAAAGTAGAAACTCGCCCGATTACAACGGTATGTGTATTTTTTCCCTAGGCCATTCTGGTTAAGCGTTTGGAGCAGCAGAATTGCGAAAAATTTGTTGCCTTCTCAACCATTTCTTGGCTTCAAACTCGCATATCTCGCGAACCGATTGACCTAACCCAAAAATTACTACTGCATCTGAAAGTAGAAGCACGCCCGATTACAGCGGTATGTGTATTTCTTCCCTAGGCCATTCTGGTTAAGCGTTTGGAGCAGCAGAATTGCGAAAAATTTTTTGCCTTCTCAACCATTTCTTGGCTTCAAACTCCCATATCTCGCGAACGGATTGACCTAACCCAAAAATGCCCGTTGCGTCTGAAAGTAGAAACTCGCCCGATTACAACGGTATGTGTATTTTTTCCCTAGGCCATTCTGGTTAAGCTTTTGGAGCAGCAGAAGTGCGAAAAATTTGTTGTCTTCTCAACCATTTCTTAGCTTCAAACTCCCATATCTCGCGAACGGATTGACCTAACCCAAAAATTCCTATTGCATCTGAAAGTAGAAACTCGCCCGATTGCAACGGTATGTGTATTTTTTCCCTAGTCCATTCTGGTTAAGCGTTTGGAGCAGCAGAATTGCGAAAAATTTTTTGCCTTCTCAACCCTTTCTTGGCTTCAAACTCCCATATCTCGCGAACGGATTGACCTAACCCAAAAATTCCTGTTGCGTCTGAAAGTAGAAACTCGCCCGATTACAAAGGTATGTGTATTTTTTCCCTAGGCCATTCTGGTTAAGCGTTTGGAGCAACAGAATTGCGAAAAATATGTTGCCTTCTCAACCATTTCTTGGCTTCAAACTCTCATATCTCGCGAGCGGATTGACCTAACCCAAAAATTACTACTGCATCTGAAAGTAGAAGCTCGCCCGATTACAACGGTATGTGTATTTTTTCCCTAGGCCATTCTGGTTAAGCGTTTGGAGCAGCAGAATTGCGAAAAATTTGTTGCCTTCTCAACCATTTCTTGGCTTCGAACTCGCATATCTCGCGAACCGATTGACCTAACCCAAAAATTACTACTGCATCTGAAAGTAGAAGCACGCCCGATTACAGCGGTATGTGTATTTCTTCCCTAGGCCATTCTGGTTAAGCGTTTGGAGCAGCAGAATTGCGAAAAATTTTTTGCCTTCTCAACCATTTCTTGGCTTCAAACTCCCATATCTCGCGAACGGATTGACCTAACCCAAAAATGCCTGTTGCGTCTGAAAGTAGAAACTCGCCCGATTACAACGGTATGTGTATTTTTTCCCTAGGCCATTCTGGTTAAGCGTTTGGAGCAGCAAAAGTGCGAAAAATTTGTTGTCTTCTCAACTATTTCTTAACTTCAAACTCCCATATCTCGCGAACGGATTGACCTAACCCAAAAATTCCTATTGCATCTGAGAGTAGAAACTCGCCCGATTACAACGGTATGTGTATTTTTTCCCTAGGCCATTCTGGTTAAGCGTTTGGAGCAGCAGAATTGCGAAAAATTTTTTGCCTTCTCAACCATTTCTTGTCTTCAAACTCCCATATCTCGCGAACGGATTGACCTAACCAAAAAATTCCTTTTGCATCTGAAAGTAGAAACTCGCCCGATTACAACGGTATGTGTATTTTTTCCCTAGGCCATTCTGGTTAAGCGTTTGGAGAAGCAGAATTGCTAAAAATTTTGTGCCTTCTCAACCATTTCTTTGCTTCAAACTCCCATATCTCGCGAACGGATTGACCTAACCCAAAAATTCCTGTTGCATCTGAAAGTAGAAACTCGCCCGATTACAACGGTATGTGTATTTTTTCCCTAGGCCATTCTGGTTAAGCGTTTGGAGCAGCAGAATTGCAAAAAATTTTTTGCCTTCTCAACCATTTCTTGCCTTCAAACTCCCATAACTCGCGAACGGATTGACCTGACCCAAAAATTCCTATTGCATCGGAAAGTAGAAGCTCGCCCGATTACAACGGTATGTGTATTTTTTCCCTAGGCCATTCTGGTTAAGCGTTTGGAGCAGCAGAATTGCGAAAAATTTTATGCCTTCTCAACCATTTCTTGGCTTCAAACTCCCATATCTCGCGAACGGATTAACCTAACCCAAAAATTCCTATTGCATCTGAAAGTAGATTCTCGCCCGATTACAACGGTATGTGTATTTTTTCCCTAGGCCATTCTGGTTAAGCCTTTGGAGCGGCAGAATTGCGAAAAATTTTTTGTCTTTTTAACCATTTCTTGGCTTCAAACTCCCATATCTCGCGAACGGATTGACCTAACCCAAAAATTCCTATTGCATCTGAAAGTAGAAACTCGCCCGATTACAACGGTAGGTGTATTTTTTCCCTAGGCCATTCTGGTTAAGCGTTTGGAGCAGCAGAATTGCGAAAAATTTGTTGCCTTCTCAACCATTTCTTGGCTTCAAACTCGCATATCTCGCGAACCGATTGACCTAACCCAAAAATTACTACTGCATCTGAAAGTAGAAGCACGCCCGATTACAGCGGTATGTGTATTTCTTCCCTAGGCCATTCTGGTTAAGCGTTTGGAGCAGCAGAATTGCGAAAAATTTTTTGCCTTCTCAACCATTTCTTGGCTTCAAACTCCCATATCTCGCGAACGGATTGACCTAACCCAAAAATGCCTGTTGCGTCTGAAAGTAGAAACTCGCCCGATTACAACGGTATGTGTATTTTTTCCCTAGGCCTTTCTGGTTAAGCGTTTGGAGCAGCAGAAGTGCGAAAAATTTGTTGTCTTCTCAACTATTTCTTAACTTCAAACTCCCATATCTCGCGAACGGATTGACCTAACCCAAAAATTCCTATTGCATCTGAGAGTAGAAACTCGCCCGATTACAACTGTTGTTTCGTTCTCTCCTCTTATCACTTGGATCTCTGGAGGAGAGATCCTTTTGAATGATTTATCCCCGTACGAGCCCCCAAATAACTATTGCTCTGATGTGGTATATTAAAGTATATTTAATAATATTATATATTACAATGATGGTAGTGTTAGATGTAGTGTCAGTGGTTAGTTTCGCTGGATACGTCTTTTAGTTGTCTCGTCTTATCGTCTTTTTAGTCATACCGTCCGCGACATACTCTTCGGACATACTCTCGTCGTCATACTTTGTCATACTATGTCATACTGTACCATACTGTGTTCCTACGTTCTTCTCGCGCTCTATATAGTCATTCCCCTTCATTCTCTTTCATTCCAATCCTCAGTCTCTCTCACTTCAGACATTCGGCCACGCTCGGCCATCCCAATCACCCGTCTTTTCTAAACACTCTTCACTTTCGCCGAACCACATGTATTTCCTTTCATCCCCATGCATTCTCACGCTCGGTCGTCGCACAAGACCCTTTGTAAAGGATACTCGTGCCTTCCAGGAAAGCTAGCGAGCCGATCGGCGCTAAATGTTTACTTCAACTCGAGTCCAACCGCGCACGTTATCTTGTTTAGGCCTACGCTCGAAGCAAGCCTAAGCGGACGCCGAAAATCCGATACTACACAACGGTATGTGTATTTTTTCCCTAGGCCATTCTGGTTAAGCGTTTGGAGCAGCAGAATTGCGAAAAATTTTTTGCCTTCTCAACCATTTCTTGTCTTCAAACTCCCATATCTCGCGAACGGATTGACCTAACCAAAAAATTCCTATTGCATCTGAAAGTAGAAACTCGCCCGATTACAACGGTATGTGTATTTTTTCCCTAGGCCATTCTGGTTAAGCGTTTGGAGAAGCTGAATTGCGAAAAATTTTGTGCCTTCTCAACCATTTCTTTGCTTCAAACTCCCATATCTCGCGAACGGATTGACCTAACCCAAAAATTCCTGTTGCATCTGAAAGTAGAAACTCGCCCGATTACAACGGTATGTGTATTTTTTCCCTAGGCCATTCTGGTTCAGCGTTTGGAGCAGCAGAATTGCGAAAAATATTTGGCCTTCTCAACCATTTCTTGGCTTCAAACTCCCATATCTCGCGAACGGATTGACCTAACCCAAAAATGCCTGTTGCGTCTGAAAGTAGAAACTCGCCCGATTACAACGGTATGTGTATTTTTTCCCTAGGCCATTCTGGTTAAGCGTTTGGAGCAGCAGAATTGCGAAAAATTTTTTGCCTTCTCAACGATTTCTTGCCTTCAAACTCCCATAACTCGCGAACGGATTGACCTGACCCAAAAATTCCTATTGCATTGGAAAGTAGAAGCTCGCCCGATTACAACGGTATGTGTATTTTTTCCCTAGGCCATTCTGGTTAAGCGTTTGGAGCAGCAGAATTGCGAAAAATTTTATGCTTTCTCAACCATTTCTTGGCTTCAAACTCCCATATCTCGCGAACGGATTAACCTAACCCAAAAATTCCTATTGCATCTGAAAGTAGAATCTCGCCCGATTACAACGGTATGTGTATTTTTTCCCTAGGCCATTCTGGTTAAGCCTTTGGAGCGGCAGAATTGCGAAAAATTTTTTGCTTTCTCAACCATTTCTTGGCTTCAAACTCCCATATCTCGCGAACGGATTGACCTAACCCAAAAATTCCTGTTGCATCTGAAAGTAGAAACTCGCCCGATTACAACGGTATGTGTATTTTTTCCCTAGGCCATTCTGGTTCAGCGTTTGGAGCAGCAGAATTGCGAAAAATATTTGGCCTTCTCAACCATTTCTTGGCTTCAAACTCCCATATCTCGCGAACGGAATGACCTAACCCAAAAATGCCTGTTGCGTCTGAAAGTAGAAACTCGCCCGATTACAACGGTATGTGTATTTTTTCCCTAGGCCATTCTGGTTAAGCGTTTGGAGCAGCAGAATTGCGAAAAATTTTTTGCCTTCTCAACCATTTCTTGCCTTCAAACTCCCATATCTCGCGAACGGATTGACCTAACCAAAAAATTCCTATTGCATCTGAAAATAGAAACTCGCCCGATAACAACGGTATGTGTATTTTTTTCCCAGGCCATTCTGGTTAAGCGTTTGGAGCAGCAGAATTGCGAAAAATTTGTTGCTTTCTCAACCATTTCTTGGCTTCAAACTCACATATCTCGCGAACGGATTGACCTAACCCAAAAATTACTACTGCATCTGAAAGTAGAAGCTCGCCCGATTACAACGGTATGTGTATTTTTTCCCTAGGCCATTCTGGTTAAGCGCTTGGAGCAGCAGAATTGCGAAAAATTTTTTGCCTTCTCAACCATTTCTTGGCTTCAAACTCCCATATCTCGCGAACGGATTGACCTAACCCAAAAATTCCTATTGCATCTGAAAGTAGAAGCTCGCCCGATTACAACGGTATGTGTATTTTTTCCCTAGGCCATTCTGGTTAAGCGTTTGGAGCGGCAGAATTGCGAAAAATTTGTTGTCTTCTCAACCATTTCTTGGCTTCAAACTCCCATATCTCGCGAACGGATTGACCTAACCCAAAAATTCCTATTGCATCTGAAAGTAGAAGCTCGCCCGATTACAACGGTATGTGTATTTTTTCCCTAGGCCATTCTGGTTAAGCCTTTGGAGCGGCAGAATTGCGAAAAATTTTTTGCTTTCTCAACCATTTCTTGGCTTCAAACTCCCATATCTCGCGAACGGATTGACCTAACCCAAAAATTCCTGTTGCATCTGAAAGTAGAAACTCGCCCGATTACAACGGTGTGTGTATTTTTTCCCTAGGCCATTCTGGTTAAGCGTTTGGAGCAGCAGAATTGCGAAAAATATTTGGCCTTCTAAACCATTTCTTGGCTTCAAACTCCCATATCTCGCGAACGGATTGACCTAACCCAAAAATGCCTGTTGCGTCTGAAAGTAGAAACTCGCCCGATTACAACGGTATGTGTATTTTTTCCCTAGGTCATTCTGGTTAAGCGTTTGGAGCAGCAGAAGTGCGAAAAATTTGTTGTCTTCTCAACCATTTCTTAGCTTCAAACTGCCATATCTTACGAACGGATTGACCTAACCCAAAAATTCCTATTGCATCTGACAGTAGAAACTCGCCCGATTTCAACGGTATGTGTATTTTTTCCCTAAGCCATTCTGGTTAAGCGTTTGGAGCAGCAGAATTGCGAAAAATTTTTTGCCTTCTCAACCATTTCTTGCCTTCAAACACCCATATCTCGCGAACGGATTGACCTAACCAAAAAATTCCTATTGCATCTGAAAGTAGAAACTCGCCCGATTACAACGGTATGTGTATTTTTTCCCCAGGCCATTCTGGTTAAGCGTTTGGAGCAGCAGAATTGCGAAAAATTTGTTGCCTTCTCAACCAGTTCTTGGCTTCAAACTCCCATATCTCGCGAACGGATTGACCTAACCCAAAAATTACTACTGCATCTGAAAGTAGAAGCTCGCCCGATTACAACGGTATGTGTATTTCTTCCCTAGGCCATTCTGGTTAAGCGTTTGGAGCAGCAGAATTGCGAAAAATTTTTTGCCTTCTCAACCATTTCTTGCCTTCAAACTCCCATATCTCGCGAACGGATTGACCTAACCCAAAAATTCCTCTTGCGCCTGAAAGTAGAAACTCGCCCGATTACAACGGTATGTGTATTTTTTCCCTAGGCCATTCTGGTTAAGCGTTTGGAGCAGCAGAATTGCGAAAAATTTTTTGCCTTCTCTACCGTTTCTTGGCGTCAAACTCCCATATCTCGCGAACGGATTGACCTAACCCAAAAATTCCTGTTGCGTCTGAAAGTAGAAGCTCGCCCGATTACAACGGTATGTGTATTTTTTCCCTAGGCCATTCTGGTTAAGCGTTTGGAGCAGCAGAATTGCGAAAAATTTTTTGCCTTCTCAACCATTTCTTGGCTTCAAACTCCCATATCTCGCGAACGGATTGACCTAACCCAAAAATGCCTGTTGCGTCTGAAAGTAGAAACTCGCCCGATTACAACGGTATGTGTATTTTTTCCCTAGGCCATTCTGGTTAAGCGTTTGGAGCAGCAGAAGTGCGAAAAATTTGTTGTCTTCTCAACCATTTCTTAGCTTCAAACTGCCATATATCACGAACGGATTGACCTAACCCAAAAATTCCTATTGCATCTGAAAGTAGAAACTCGCCCGATTACAACGGTATGTGTATTTTTTCCCTGGGCCATTCTGGTTAAGGGTTTGGAGCAGCAGAATTGCGAAAAATTTTTTGCCTTCTCAACCATTTCTTTGCTTCAAACTCCCATATCTCGCGAACGGATTGACCTAACCCAAAAACTCCTGTTGCGTCTGAAAGTAGAAACTCGCCCCATTACAACGGTATGTGTATTTTTTCCCTAGGCCATTCTGGTTAAGCGTTTGGAGCAGCAGAATTGCGAAAAATTTTTTGCCTTCTCAACCATTTCTTTGCTTCAAACTCCCATATGTCGCGAACGGATTGACCTAACCCAAAAATTCCTGTTGCGTCTGAAAGTAGAAACTCGCCCGATTTCAATGTTATGTGTATTTTTTCCCCAGGCCATTCTGGTTAAGCGTTTGGAGCAGCTGAATTGCGAAAAATTTGTTGCCTTCTCAACCATTTCTTGGCTTCAAACTCCCATATCACGCGAACGGATTGACCTAACCCAAAAATTACTACTGCATCTGAAAGTAGAAGCTCGCCCGATTACAACGGTATGTGCATTTTTTCCCTAGGCCATTCTGGTTAAGCGTTTGGAGCAGCAGAATTGCGAAAAATTTTTGGCCTTCTCAACCATTTCTTGGCTTCAAACTCCCATATCTCGCGAACGGATTGACCTAACCCAAAAATTCCTGTTGCGTCTGAAAGTAGAAACTCGCCCGATTACAACGGTATGTGTATTTTTTCCCTAGGCCATTCTGGTTAAGCGTTTGGAGCAGCAGAATTGCGAAAAATTTTTTGCCTTCTCAACCGTTTCTTGGCTTCAAACTCCCATATCTCGCGAACGGATTGACCTAACCCAAAAATTCCTGTTGCATCTGAAAGTAGAAGCTCGCCCGATTACAACGGTATGTGTATTTTTTCCCTAGGCCATTCTGGTTAAGCGTTTGGAGCAGCAGAATTGCGAAAAATTTTTTGCCTTCTCAACCATTTCTTTGCTTCAAACTCCCATATCTCGCGAACGGATTGACCTAACCCAAAAATGCCTGTTGCGTCTAAAAGTAGAAGCTCGCCCGATTACAACGGTATGTGTATTTTTTCCCTAGGCCATTCTGGTTAAGCGTTTGGAGCAGCAGAATTGCGAAAAATTTTATGCCTTCTCAACCATTTCTTGGCTTCAAACTCCCATATCTCGCGAACGGATTAACCTAACCCAAAAATTCCTATTGCATCTGAAAGTAGAATCTCGCCCGATTACAACGGTATGTGTATTTTTTCCCTAGGCCATTCTGGTTAAGCCTTTGGAGCGGCAGAAGTGCGAAAAATTTTTTGCTTTCTCAACCATTTCTTGGCTTCAAACTCCCATATCTCGCGAACGGATTGACCTAACCCAAAAATTCCTGTTGCATCTGAAAGTAGAAACTCGCCCGATTACAACGGTATGTGTATTTTTTCCCTAGGCCATTCTGGTTCAGCGTTTGGAGCAGCAGAATTGCGAAAAATATTTGGCCTTCTCAACCATTTCTTGGCTTCAAACTCCCATATCTCGCGAACGGATTGACCTAACCCAAAAATTCCTGTTGCATCTGAAAGTAGAAACTCGCCCGATTACAACGGTATGTGTATTTTTTCCCTAGGCCATTCTGGTTCAGCGTTTGGAGCAGCAGAATTGCGAAAAATATTTGGCCTTCTCAACCATTTCTTGGCTTCAAACTCCCATATCTCGCGAACGGAATGACCTAACCCAAAAATGCCTGTTGCGTCTGAAAGTAGAAACTCGCCCGATTACAACGGTATGTGTATTTTTTCCCTAGGCCATTCTGGTTAAGCGTTTGGAGCAGCAGAATTGCGAAAAATTTTTTGCCTTCTCAACCATTTCTTGCCTTCAAACTCCCATATCTCGCGAACGGATTGACCTAACCAAAAAATTCCTATTGCATCTGAAAATAGAAACTCGCCCGATAACAACGGTATGTGTATTTTTTTCCCAGGCCATTCTGGTTAAGCGTTTGGAGCAGCAGAATTGCGAAAAATTTGTTGCTTTCTCAACCATTTCTTGGCTTCAAACTCACATATCTCGCGAACGGATTGACCTAACCCAAAAATTACTACTGCATCTGAAAGTAGAAGCTCGCCCGATTACAACGGTATGTGTATTTTTTCCCTAGGCCATTCTGGTTAAGCGCTTGGAGCAGCAGAATTGCGAAAAATTTTTTGCCTTCTCAACCATTTCTTGGCTTCAAACTCCCATATCTCGCGAACGGATTGACCTAACCCAAAAATTCCTATTGCATCTGAAAGTAGAAGCTCGCCCGATTACAACGGTATGTGTATTTTTTCCCTAGGCCATTCTGGTTAAGCGTTTGGAGCGGCAGAATTGCGAAAAATTTGTTGTCTTCTCAACCATTTCTTGGCTTCAAACTCCCATATCTCGCGAACGGATTGACCTAACCCAAAAATTCCTATTGCATCTGAAAGTAGAAGCTCGCCCGATTACAACGGTATGTGTATTTTTTCCCTAGGCCATTCTGGTTAAGCCTTTGGAGCGGCAGAATTGCGAAAAATTTTTTGCTTTCTCAACCATTTCTTGGCTTCAAACTCCCATATCTCGCGAACGGATTGACCTAACCCAAAAATTCCTGTTGCATCTGAAAGTAGAAACTCGCCCGATTACAACGGTGTGTGTATTTTTTCCCTAGGCCATTCTGGTTAAGCGTTTGGAGCAGCAGAATTGCGAAAAATATTTGGCCTTCTAAACCATTTCTTGGCTTCAAACTCCCATATCTCGCGAACGGATTGACCTAACCCAAAAATGCCTGTTGCGTCTGAAAGTAGAAACTCGCCCGATTACAACGGTATGTGTATTTTTTCCCTAGGTCATTCTGGTTAAGCGTTTGGAGCAGCAGAAGTGCGAAAAATTTGTTGTCTTCTCAACCATTTCTTAGCTTCAAACTGCCATATCTTACGAACGGATTGACCTAACCCAAAAATTCCTATTGCATCTGACAGTAGAAACTCGCCCGATTTCAACGGTATGTGTATTTTTTCCCTAAGCCATTCTGGTTAAGCGTTTGGAGCAGCAGAATTGCGAAAAATTTTTTGCCTTCTCAACCATTTCTTGCCTTCAAACACCCATATCTCGCGAACGGATTGACCTAACCAAAAAATTCCTATTGCATCTGAAAGTAGAAACTCGCCCGATTACAACGGTATGTGTATTTTTTCCCCAGGCCATTCTGGTTAAGCGTTTGGAGCAGCAGAATTGCGAAAAATTTGTTGCCTTCTCAACCAGTTCTTGGCTTCAAACTCCCATATCTCGCGAACGGATTGACCTAACCCAAAAATTACTACTGCATCTGAAAGTAGAAGCTCGCCCGATTACAACGGTATGTGTATTTCTTCCCTAGGCCATTCTGGTTAAGCGTTTGGAGCAGCAGAATTGCGAAAAATTTTTTGCCTTCTCAACCATTTCTTGCCTTCAAACTCCCATATCTCGCGAACGGATTGACCTAACCCAAAAATTCCTCTTGCGCCTGAAAGTAGAAACTCGCCCGATTACAACGGTATGTGTATTTTTTCCCTAGGCCATTCTGGTTAAGCGTTTGGAGCAGCAGAATTGCGAAAAATTTTTTGCCTTCTCTACCGTTTCTTGGCGTCAAACTCCCATATCTCGCGAACGGATTGACCTAACCCAAAAATTCCTGTTGCGTCTGAAAGTAGAAGCTCGCCCGATTACAACGGTATGTGTATTTTTTCCCTAGGCCATTCTGGTTAAGCGTTTGGAGCAGCAGAATTGCGAAAAATTTTTTGCCTTCTCAACCATTTCTTGGCTTCAAACTCCCATATCTCGCGAACGGATTGACCTAACCCAAAAATGCCTGTTGCGTCTGAAAGTAGAAACTCGCCCGATTACAACGGTATGTGTATTTTTTCCCTAGGCCATTCTGGTTAAGCGTTTGGAGCAGCAGAAGTGCGAAAAATTTGTTGTCTTCTCAACCATTTCTTAGCTTCAAACTGCCATATATCACGAACGGATTGACCTAACCCAAAAATTCCTATTGCATCTGAAAGTAGAAACTCGCCCGATTACAACGGTATGTGTATTTTTTCCCTGGGCCATTCTGGTTAAGGGTTTGGAGCAGCAGAATTGCGAAAAATTTTTTGCCTTCTCAACCATTTCTTTGCTTCAAACTCCCATATCTCGCGAACGGATTGACCTAACCCAAAAACTCCTGTTGCGTCTGAAAGTAGAAACTCGCCCCATTACAACGGTATGTGTATTTTTTCCCTAGGCCATTCTGGTTAAGCGTTTGGAGCAGCAGAATTGCGAAAAATTTTTTGCCTTCTCAACCATTTCTTTGCTTCAAACTCCCATATGTCGCGAACGGATTGACCTAACCCAAAAATTCCTGTTGCGTCTGAAAGTAGAAACTCGCCCGATTTCAATGTTATGTGTATTTTTTCCCCAGGCCATTCTGGTTAAGCGTTTGGAGCAGCTGAATTGCGAAAAATTTGTTGCCTTCTCAACCATTTCTTGGCTTCAAACTCCCATATCACGCGAACGGATTGACCTAACCCAAAAATTACTACTGCATCTGAAAGTAGAAGCTCGCCCGATTACAACGGTATGTGCATTTTTTCCCTAGGCCATTCTGGTTAAGCGTTTGGAGCAGCAGAATTGCGAAAAATTTTTTGCCTTCTCAACCATTTCTTGGCTTCAAACTCCCATATCTCGCGAACGGATTGACCTAACCCAAAAATTCCTGTTGCGTCTGAAAGTAGAAACTCGCCCGATTACAACGGTATGTGTATTTTTTCCCTAGGCCATTCTGGTTAAGCGTTTGGAGCAGCAGAATTGCGAAAAATTTTTTGCCTTCTCAACCGTTTCTTGGCTTCAAACTCCCATATCTCGCGAACGGATTGACCTAACCCAAAAATTCCTGTTGCATCTGAAAGTAGAAGCTCGCCCGATTACAACGGTATGTGTATTTTTTCCCTAGGCCATTCTGGTTAAGCGTTTGGAGCAGCAGAATTGCGAAAAATTTTTTGCCTTCTCAACCATTTCTTTGCTTCAAACTCCCATATCTCGCGAACGGATTGACCTAACCCAAAAATGCCTGTTGCGTCTAAAAGTAGAAGCTCGCCCGATTACAACGGTATGTGTATTTTTTCCCTAGGCCATTCTGGTTAAGCGTTTGGAGCAGCAGAATTGCGAAAAATTTTATGCCTTCTCAACCATTTCTTGGCTTCAAACTCCCATATCTCGCGAACGGATTAACCTAACCCAAAAATTCCTATTGCATCTGAAAGTAGAATCTCGCCCGATTACAACGGTATGTGTATTTTTTCCCTAGGCCATTCTGGTTAAGCCTTTGGAGCGGCAGAAGTGCGAAAAATTTTTTGCTTTCTCAACCATTTCTTGGCTTCAAACTCCCATATCTCGCGAACGGATTGACCTAACCCAAAAATTCCTGTTGCGTCTGAAAGTAGAAACTCGCCCGATTACAACGGTATGTGTATTTTTTCCCTAGGCCATTCTGGTTAAGCGTTTGGAGCAGCAGAATTGCGAAAAATTTTTTGCCTTCTCAACCGTTTCTTGGCTTCAAACTCCCATATCTCGCGAACGGATTGACCTAACCCAAAAATTCCTGTTGCATCTGAAAGTAGAAGCTCGCCCGATTACAACGGTATGTGTATTTTTTCCCTAGGCCATTCTGGTTAAGCGTTTGGAGCAGCAGAATTGCGAAAAATTTTTTGCCTTCTCAACCATTTCTTTGCTTCAAACTCCCATATCTCGCGAACGGATTGACCTAACCCAAAAATGCCTGTTGCGTCTAAAAGTAGAAGCTCGCCCGATTACAACGGTATGTGTATTTTTTCCCTAGGCCATTCTGGTTAAGCGTTTGGAGCAGCAGAATTGCGAAAAATTTTATGCCTTCTCAACCATTTCTTGGCTTCAAACTCCCATATCTCGCGAACGGATTAACCTAACCCAAAAATTCCTATTGCATCTGAAAGTAGAATCTCGCCCGATTACAACGGTATGTGTATTTTTTCCCTAGGCCATTCTGGTTAAGCCTTTGGAGCGGCAGAAGTGCGAAAAATTTTTTGCTTTCTCAACCATTTCTTGGCTTCAAACTCCCATATCTCGCGAACGGATTGACCTAACCCAAAAATTCCTGTTGCATCTGAAAGTAGAAACTCGCCCGATTACAACGGTATGTGTATTTTTTCCCTAGGCCATTCTGGTTCAGCGTTTGGAGCAGCAGAATTGCGAAAAATATTTGGCCTTCTCAACCATTTCTTGGCTTCAAACTCCCATATCTCGCGAACGGAATGACCTAACCCAAAAATGCCTGTTGCGTCTGAAAGTAGAAACTCGCCCGATTACAACGGTATGTGTATTTTTTCCCTAGGCCATTCTGGTTAAGCGTTTGGAGCAGCAGAATTGCGAAAAATTTTTTGCCTTCTCAACCATTTCTTGCCTTCAAACTCCCATATCTCGCGAACGGATTGACCTAACCAAAAAATTCCTATTGCATCTGAAAATAGAAACTCGCCCGATTACAACGGTATGTGTATTTTTTTCCCAGGCCATTCTGGTTAAGCGTTTGGAGCAGCAGAATTGCTAAAAATTTGTTTCCTTCTTAACCATTTCTTGGCTTCAAACTCACATATCTCGCGAACGGATTGACCTAACCCAAAAATTACTACTGCATCTGAAAGTAGAAGCTCGCCCGATTACAACGGTATGTGTATTTTTTCCCTAGGCCATTCTGGTTAAGCGCTTGGAGCAGCAGAATTGCGAAAAATTTTTTGCCTTCTCAACCATTTCTTGGCTTCAAACTCCCATATCTCGCGAACGGATTGACCTAACCCAAAAATTCCTATTGCATCTGAAAGTAGAAGCTCGCCCGATTACAACGGTATGTGTATTTTTTCCCTAGGCCATTCTGGTTAAGCCTTTGGAGCGGCAGAATTGCGAAAAATTTTTTGCTTTCTCAACCATTTCTTGGATTCAAACTCCCATATCTCGCGAACGGATTGACCTAACCCAAAAATTCCTGTTGCATCTGAAAGTAGAAACTCGCCCGATTACAACGGTGTGTGTATTTTTTCCCTAGGCCATTCTGGTTAAGCGTTTGGAGCAGCAGAATTGCGAAAAATATTTGGCCTTCTAAACCATTTCTTGGCTTCAAACTCCCATATCTCGCGAACGGATTGACCTAACCCAAAAATGCCTGTTGCGTCTGAAAGTAGAAACTCGCCCGATTACAACGGTATGTGTATTTTTTCCCTAGGTCATTCTGGTTAAGCGTTTGGAGCAGCAGAAGTGCGAAAAATTTGTTGTCTTCTCAACCATTTCTTAGCTTCAAACTGCCATATCTTACGAACGGATTGACCTAACCCAAAAATTCCTATTGCATCTGACAGTAGAAACTCGCCCGATTTCAACGGTATGTGTATTTTTTCCCTAAGCCATTCTGGTTAAGCGTTTGGAGCAGCAGAATTGCGAAAAATTTTTTGCCTTCTCAACCATTTCTTGCCTTCAAACACCCATATCTCGCGAACGGATTGACCTAACCAAAAAATTCCTATTGCATCTGAAAGTAGAAACTCGCCCGATTACAACGGTATGTGTATTTTTTCCCTAGGCCATTCTGGTTAAGCGTTTGGAGCAGCAGAATTGCGAAAAATTTTTTGCCTTCTCAACCATTTCTTTGCTTCAAACTCCCATATCTCGCGAACGGATTGACCTAACCCAAAAATGCCTGTTGCGTCTGAAAGTAGAAGCTCGCCCGATTACAACGGTATGTGTATTTTTTCCCTAGGCCATTCTGGTTAAGCGTTTGGAGCAGCAGAATTGCGAAAAATTTTATGCCTTCTCAACCATTTCTTGGCTTCAAACTCCCATATCTCGCGAACGGATTAACCTAACCCAAAAATTCCTATTGCATCTGAAAGTAGAATCTCGCCCGATTACAACGGTATGTGTATTTTTTCCCTAGGCCATTCTGGTTAAGCGTTTGGAGCAGCAGAATTGCGAAAAATTTTATGCCTTCTCAACCATTTCTTGCCTTCAAACTCCCATATCTCGCGAACGGATTGACCTAACCAAAAAATTCCTATTGCATCTGAAAATAGAATCTCGCCCGATTACAACGGTATGTGTATTTTTTTCCCAGGCCATTCTGGTTAAGCGTTTGGAGCAGCAGAATTGCGAAAAATTTGTTGCCTTCTCAACCATTTCTTGGCTTCAAACTCACATATCTCGCGAACGGATTGACCTAACCCAAAAATTACTACTGCATCTGAAAGTAGAAGCTCGCCCGATTACAACGGTATGTGTATTTTTTCCCTAGGCCATTCTGGTTAAGCGCTTGGAGCAGCAGAATTGCGAAAAATTTTTTGCCTTCTCAACCATTTCTTGGCTTCAAACTCCCATATCTCGCGAACGGATTGACCTAACCCAAAAATTCCTATTGCATCTGAAAGTAGAAGCTCGCCCGATTACAACGGTATGTGTATTTTTTCCCTAGGCCATTCTGGTTAAGCCTTTGGAGCGGCAGAATTGCGAAAAATTTTTTGCTTTCTCAACCATTTCTTGGCTTCAAACTCCCATATCTCGCGAACGGATTGACCTAACCCAAAAATTCCTGTTGCATCTGAAAGTAGAAACTCGCCCGATTACAACGGTGTGTGTATTTTTTCCCTAGGCCATTCTGGTTAAGCGTTTGGAGCAGCAGAATTGCGAAAAATATTTGGCCTTCTAAACCATTTCTTGGCTTCAAACTCCCATATCTCGCGAACGGATTGACCTAACCCAAAAATGCCTGTTGCGTCTGAAAGTAGAAACTCGCCCGATTACAACGGTATGTGTATTTTTTCCCTAGGTCATTCTGGTTAAGCGTTTGGAGCAGCAGAAGTGCGAAAAATTTGTTGTCTTCTCAACCATTTCTTAGCTTCAAACTGCCATATATCACGAACGGATTGACCTAACCCAAAAATTCCTATTGCATCTGAAAGTAGAAACTCGCCCGATTACAACGGTATGTGTATTTTTTCCCTGGGCCATTCTGGTTAAGGGTTTGGAGCAGCAGAATTGCGAAAAATTTTTTGCCTTCTCAACCATTTCTTTGCTTCAAACTCCCATATCTCGCGAACGGATTGACCTAACCCAAAAACTCCTGTTGCGTCTGAAAGTAGAAACTCGCCCCATTACAACGGTATGTGTATTTTTTCCCTAGGCCATTCTGGTTAAGCGTTTGGAGCAGCAGAATTGCGAAAAATTTTTTGCCTTCTCAACCATTTCTTTGCTTCAAACTCCCATATCTCGCGAACGGATTGACCTAACCCAAAAATTCCTGTTGCGTCTGAAAGTAGAAACTCGCCCGATTTCAATGTTATGTGTATTTTTTCCCCAGGCCATTCTGGTTAAGCGTTTGGAGCAGCTGAATTGCGAAAAATTTGTTGCCTTCTCAACCATTTCTTGGCTTCAAACTCCCATATCACGCGAACGGATTGACCTAACCCAAAAATTACTACTGCATCTGAAAGTAGAAGCTCGCCCGATTACAACGGTATGTGCATTTTTTCCCTAGGCCATTCTGGTTAAGCGTTTGGAGCAGCAGAATTGCGAAAAATTTTTTGCCTTCTCAACCATTTCTTGGCTTCAAACTCCCATATCTCGCGAACGGATTGACCTAACCCAAAAATTCCTGTTGCGTCTGAAAGTAGAAACTCGCCCGATTACAACGGTATGTGTATTTTTTCCCTAGGCCATTCTGGTTAAGCGTTTGGAGCAGCAGAATTGCGAAAAATTTTTTGCCTTCTCAACCGTTTCTTGGCTTCAAACTCCCATATCTCGCGAACGGATTGACCTAACCCAAAAATTCCTGTTGCATCTGAAAGTAGAAGCTCGCCCGATTACAACGGTATGTGTATTTTTTCCCTAGGCCATTCTGGTTAAGCGTTTGGAGCAGCAGAATTGCGAAAAATTTTTTGCCTTCTCAACCATTTCTTTGCTTCAAACTCCCATATCTCGCGAACGGATTGACCTAACCCAAAAATGCCTGTTGCGTCTGAAAGTAGAAGCTCGCCCGATTACAACGGTATGTGTATTTTTTCCCTAGGCCATTCTGGTTAAGCGTTTGGAGCAGCAGAATTGCGAAAAATTTTATGCCTTCTCAACCATTTCTTGGCTTCAAACTCCCATATCTCGCGAACGGATTAACCTAACCCAAAAATTCCTATTGCATCTGAAAGTAGAATCTCGCCCGATTACAACGGTATGTGTATTTTTTCCCTAGGCCATTCTGGTTAAGCCTTTGGAGCGGCAGAAGTGCGAAAAATTTTTTGCTTTCTCAACCATTTCTTGGCTTCAAACTCCCATATCTCGCGAACGGATTGACCTAACCCAAAAATTCCTGTTGCATCTGAAAGTAGAAACTCGCCCGATTACAACGGTATGTGTATTTTTTCCCTAGGCCATTCTGGTTCAGCGTTTGGAGCAGCAGAATTGCGAAAAATATTTGGCCTTCTCAACCATTTCTTGGCTTCAAACTCCCATATCTCGCGAACGGAATGACCTAACCCAAAAATGCCTGTTGCGTCTGCAAGTAGAAACTCGCCCGATTACAACGGTATGTGTATTTTTTCCCTAGGCCATTCTGGTTAAGCGTTTGGAGCAGCAGAATTGCGAAAAATTTTTTGCCTTCTCAACCATTTCTTGCCTTCAAACTCCCATATCTCGCGAACGGATTGACCTAACCAAAAAATTCCTATTGCATCTGAAAATAGAAACTCGCCCGATTACAACGGTATGTGTATTTTTTTCCCAGGCCATTCTGGTTAAGCGTTTGGAGCAGCAGAATTGCTAAAAATTTGTTTCCTTCTCAACCATTTCTTGGCTTCAAACTCACATATCTCGCGAACGGATTGACCTAACCCAAAAATTACTACTGCATCTGAAAGTAGAAGCTCGCCCGATTACAACGGTATGTGTATTTTTTCCCTAGGCCATTCTGGTTAAGCGCTTGGAGCAGCAGAATTGCGAAAAATTTTTTGCCTTCTCAACCATTTCTTGGCTTCAAACTCCCATATCTCGCGAACGGATTGACCTAACCCAAAAATTCCTATTGCATCTGAAAGTAGAAGCTCGCCCGATTACAACGGTATGTGTATTTTTTCCCTAGGCCATTCTGGTTAAGCCTTTGGAGCGGCAGAATTGCGAAAAATTTTTTGCTTTCTCAACCATTTCTTGGATTCAAACTCCCATATCTCGCGAACGGATTGACCTAACCCAAAAATTCCTGTTGCATCTGAAAGTAGAAACTCGCCCGATTACAACGGTGTGTGTATTTTTTCCCTAGGCCATTCTGGTTAAGCGTTTGGAGCAGCAGAATTGCGAAAAATATTTGGCCTTCTAAACCATTTCTTGGCTTCAAACTCCCATATCTCGCGAACGGATTGACCTAACCCAAAAATGCCTGTTGCGTCTGAAAGTAGAAACTCGCCCGATTACAACGGTATGTGTATTTTTTCCCTAGGTCATTCTGGTTAAGCGTTTGGAGCAGCAGAAGTGCGAAAAATTTGTTGTCTTCTCAACCATTTCTTAGCTTCAAACTGCCATATCTTACGAACGGATTGACCTAACCCAAAAATTCCTATTGCATCTGACAGTAGAAACTCGCCCGATTTCAACGGTATGTGTATTTTTTCCCTAAGCCATTCTGGTTAAGCGTTTGGAGCAGCAGAATTGCGAAAAATTTTTTGCCTTCTCAACCATTTCTTGCCTTCAAACACCCATATCTCGCGAACGGATTGACCTAACCAAAAAATTCCTATTGCATCTGAAAGTAGAAACTCGCCCGATTACAACGGTATGTGTATTTTTTCCCTAGGCCATTCTGGTTAAGCGTTTGGAGCAGCAGAATTGCGAAAAATTTTTTGCCTTCTCAACCATTTCTTTGCTTCAAACTCCCATATCTCGCGAACGGATTGACCTAACCCAAAAATGCCTGTTGCGTCTGAAAGTAGAAGCTCGCCCGATTACAACGGTATGTGTATTTTTTCCCTAGGCCATTCTGGTTAAGCGTTTGGAGCAGCAGAATTGCGAAAAATTTTATGCCTTCTCAACCATTTCTTGGCTTCAAACTCCCATATCTCGCGAACGGATTAACCTAACCCAAAAATTCCTATTGCATCTGAAAGTAGAATCTCGCCCGATTACAACGGTATGTGTATTTTTTCCCTAGGCCATTCTGGTTAAGCGTTTGGAGCAGCAGAATTGCGAAAAATTTTATGCCTTCTCAACCATTTCTTGCCTTCAAACTCCCATATCTCGCGAACGGATTGACCTAACCAAAAAATTCCTATTGCATCTGAAAATAGAAACTCGCCCGATTACAACGGTATGTGTATTTTTTTCCCAGGCCATTCTGGTTAAGCGTTTGGAGCAGCAGAATTGCGAAAAATTTGTTGCCTTCTCAACCATTTCTTGGCTTCAAACTCACATATCTCGCGAACGGATTGACCTAACCCAAAAATTACTACTGCATCTGAAAGTAGAAGCTCGCCCGATTACAACGGTATGTGTATTTTTTCCCTAGGCCATTCTGGTTAAGCGCTTGGAGCAGCAGAATTGCGAAAAATTTTTTGCCTTCTCAACCATTTCTTGGCTTCAAACTCCCATATCTCGCGAACGGATTGACCTAACCCAAAAATTCCTATTGCATCTGAAAGTAGAAGCTCGCCCGATTACAACGGTATGTGTATTTTTTCCCTAGGCCATTCTGGTTAAGCCTTTGGAGCGGCAGAATTGCGAAAAATTTTTTGCTTTCTCAACCATTTCTTGGCTTCAAACTCCCATATCTCGCGAACGGATTGACCTAACCCAAAAATTCCTGTTGCATCTGAAAGTAGAAACTCGCCCGATTACAACGGTGTGTGTATTTTTTCCCTAGGCCATTCTGGTTAAGCGTTTGGAGCAGCAGAATTGCGAAAAATATTTGGCCTTCTAAACCATTTCTTGGCTTCAAACTCCCATATCTCGCGAACGGATTGACCTAACCCAAAAATGCCTGTTGCGTCTGAAAGTAGAAACTCGCCCGATTACAACGGTATGTGTATTTTTTCCCTAGGTCATTCTGGTTAAGCGTTTGGAGCAGCAGAAGTGCGAAAAATTTGTTGTCTTCTCAACCATTTCTTGCCTTCAAACACCCATATCTCGCGAACGGATTGACCTAACCAAAAAATTCCTATTGCATCTGAAAGTAGAAACTCGCCCGATTACAACGGTATGTGTATTTTTTCCCCAGGCCATTCTGGTTAAGCGTTTGGAGCAGCAGAATTGCGAAAAATTTGTTGCCTTCTCAACCAGTTCTTGGCTTCAAACTCCCATATCTCGCGAACGGATTGACCTAACCCAAAAATTACTACTGCATCTGAAAGTAGAAGCTCGCCCGATTACAACGGTATGTGTATTTTTTCCCTAGGCCATTCTGGTTAAGCGTTGGGAGCAGCAGAATTGCGAAAAATTTTTTGCCTTCTCAACCATTTCTTGCCTTCAAACTCCCATATCTCGCGAACGGATTGACCTAACCCAAAAATTCCTCTTGCGCCTGAAAGTAGAAACTCGCCCGATTACAACGGTATGTGTATTTTTTCCCTAGGCCATTCTGGTTAAGCGTTTGGAGCAGCAGAATTGCGAAAAATTTTTTGCCTTCTCTACCGTTTCTTGGCGTCAAACTCCCATATCTCGCGAACGGATTGACCTAACCCAAAAATTCCTGTTGCGTCTGAAAGTAGAAGCTCGCCCGATTACAACGGTATGTGTATTTTTTCCCTAGGCCATTCTGGTTAAGCGTTTGGAGCAGCAGAATTGCGAAAAATTTTTTGCCTTCTCAACCATTTCTTGGCTTCAAACTCCCATATCTCGCGAACGGATTGACCTAACCCAAAAATGCCTGTTGCGTCTGAAAGTAGAAACTCGCCCGATTACAACGGTATGTGTATTTTTTCCCTAGGCCATTCTGGTTAAGCGTTTGGAGCAGCAGAAGTGCGAAAAATTTGTTGTCTTCTCAACCATTTCTTAGCTTCAAACTGCCATATATCACGAACGGATTGACCTAACCCAAAAATTCCTATTGCATCTGAAAGTAGAAACTCGCCCGATTACAACGGTATGTGTATTTTTTCCCTGGGCCATTCTGGTTAAGGGTTTGGAGCAGCAGAATTGCGAAAAATTTTTTGCCTTCTCAACCATTTCTTGGCTTCAAACTCCCATATCTCGCGAACGGATTGACCTAACCCAAAAATTCCTGTTGCGTCTGAAAGTAGAAACTCGCCCGATTACAATGTTATGTGTATTTTTTCCCCAGGCCATTCTGGTTAAGCGTTTGGAGCAGCTGAATTGCGAAAAATTTGTTGCCTTCTCAACCATTTCTTTGCTTCAAACTCCCATATCACGCGAACGGATTGACCTAACCCAAAAATTACTACTGCATCTGAAAGTAGAAGCTCGCCCGATTACAACGGTATGTGCATTTTTTCCCTAGGCCATTCTGGTTAAGCGTTTGGAGCAGCAGAATTGCGAAAAATTTTTTGCCTTCTCAACCATTTCTTGGCTTCAAAATCCCATATCTCGCGAACGGATTGACCTAACCCAAAAATTCCTGTTGCGTCTGAAAGTAGAAACTCGCCCGATTACAACGGTATGTGTATTTTTTCCCTAGGCCATTCTGGTTAAGCGTTTGGAGCAGCAGAATTGCGAAAAATTTTTTGCCTTCTCAACCGTTTCTTGGCTTCAAACTCCCATATCTCGCGAACGGATTGACCTAACCCAAAAATTCCTGTTGCATCTGAAAGTAGAAGCTCGCCCGATTACAACGGTATGTGTATTTTTTCCCTAGGCCATTCTGGTTAAGCGTTTGGAGCAGCAGAATTGCGAAAAATTTTTTGCCTTCTCAACCATTTCTTTGCTTCAAACTCCCATATCTCGCGAACGGATTGACCTAGCCCAAAAATGCCTGTTGCGTCTGAAAGTAGAAACTCGCCCGATTACAACGGTATGTGTATTTTTTCCCTAGGCCATTCTGGTTAAGCGTTTCGAGCAGCAGAATTGCGAAAAATTCTTTGCCTTCTCAACCATTTCTTGGCTTCAAACTCCCATATCTCGCGAACGGATTGACCTATCCCAAAAATTCCTGTTGCGTCTGAAAGTAGAAGCTCGCCCGATTACAACGGTATGTGTATTTTTTCCCTAGGCCATTCTGGTTAAGCGTTTGGAGCAGCAGAATTGCGAAAAATTTTTTGCCTTCTCAACCATTTCTTGGCTTCAAACTCCCATATCTCGCGAACGGATTGACCTAACCCAAAAATTCCTATTGTATCTGAAAGTAGAAGCTCTCCCGATTACAACGGTATGTGTATTTTTTCCCTAGGCCATTCTGGTTAAGCGTTTGGAGCAGCAGAATTAGGAAAAATTTGTTGCCTTTTCAACCATTTCTTGGCTTCAAACTCCCATATCTCGCGAACCGATTGACCTAACCCAAAAATTCCTATTGCATCTGAAAGTAGAAACTCGGCCGATTGCAACGGTATGTTTAGTTTTTCCCTAGGCCATTCTGGTTAAGCGTTTGGAGCAGCAGAAGTGCGAAAAATTTGTTGTCTTCTCAACCGTTTCTTGTCTTCAAACTCCCATATCTCGCGAAAGGATTGACCTAACCCAAAAATTCCTGTTGCATCTGAAAGTAGAAACTCGCCCTATTAAAACGGTATGTGTATTTTTTCGCAGTTCTGTTGCCCGAAACGAATAACTAGAACGGGCTAGGGGAAAAGTACGCATACCGTTGTAATCGGCGAGTTTCTACTTTCAGATGCAACAGAAATTTTGCGGAATGTCAATCCGTTCGCGAGATATGGCAGTTTGGAGGTAACTCGGCCGATTGCAACGGTATGTTTAGTTTTTCCTAGGCCATTTGGTTAGCGTTTGGAGCAGCAGAAGTGCGAAAATTTGTTGTCTTCTCAACCGTTTCTTGTCTTCAAACTCCCATATCTCGCGAAAGGATTGACCTACCCAAAAATTCCTGTTGCATCTGAAAGTAGAAACTCGCCCTATTAAAACGGTATGTGTATTTTTTCCCTAGGCCATTCTGGTTAAGGCCTTGTTAAGCCTTTGGCAGAATTGCGAAAAATTTTTGCTTTCTCAACCATTTCTTGGCTTCAAACTCCCATATCTCGCGAACGGATTGACATAACCCAAAAAATTCCTGTTGCATCTGAAAGTAGAAACTCGCCCGATTACAACGGTATGTGTATTTTTTCCCTAGGCCATTCTGGTTAAGCGTTTGGAGCAGCAGAATTGCGAAAATTTTTTGCCTTCTCAACCATTTCTTGGCTTCAAACTCCCACGTTTCGCGAACGGATTGACCTAACCCAAAAATGCCTGTTGCGTCTGAAAGTAGAAACTCGCCCGATTACAACGGTATGTGTATTTTTTCCCTAGGCCATTCTGGTTAAGCGTTTGGAGCAGCAGAAGTGCGAAAAATTTGTTGTCTTCTCAACCATTTCTTAGCTTCAAACTGCCATATCTTACGAACGGATTGACCTAACCCAAAAATTCCTATTGCATCTGAAAGTAGAAACTCGCCCGATTACAACGGCATGTGTATTTTTTCCCTAGGCCATTCTGGTTAAGCGTTTGGAGCAGCAGAATTGCGAAAAATTTTTTGCCTTCTCAACCATTTCTTGCCTTCAAACTCCATATCTCGCGAACGGATTGACCTAACCAAAAATTCCTATTGCATCTGAAAGTAGAAACTCGCCCGATTACAACGGTATGTGTATTTTTTCCCCAGGCCATTCTGGTTAAGCGTTTGGAGCAGCAGAATTGCGAAAAATTTGTTGCCTTCTCAACCATTTCTCGGCTTCAAACTCCCATATCTCGCGAACGGATTGACCTAACCCAAAAATTACTACTGCATCTGAAAGTAGAAGCTCGCCCATTTACAACGGTATGTGTATTTTTTCCCTAGGCCATTCTGGTTAAGCGTTTGGAGCAGCAGAATTGCGAAAAATTTTTTGCCTTCTCAACCATTTCTTAGCTTCAAACTCCCATATCTCGCGAACGGATTGACATAACCAAAAATTCCTATTGCATCTGAAAGTAGAAGCTCGCCCGATTACAACGGTATGTGTATTTTTCCCTAGGCCATTCTGGTTAAGCGTTCGGAGCGGCAGAATTGCGAAAAATTTTTTGCTTTCTCAACCATTTCTTGGCTTCAAACTCCCATATCTCGCGAACGGATTGACCTAACCCAAAAATTCCTGTTGCATCTGAAAGTAGAAACTCGCCCGATTACAACGGTATGTGTATTTTATCCCTAGGCCATTCAGTTAAGCGTTTGGAGCAGCAGAATTGTGAAAAATTTTTGCCTTCTCAACCATTTCTTGGCTTCAAACTCCCATATCTCGCGAACGGATTGACCTAAACCAAAAATGCCTCTTGCGTTTGAAAGTAGAAACTCGCCCGATTACAACGGTATGTGTATTTTTTCCCTAGGCCATTCTGGTTAAGCGTTTGGAGCAGCAGAAGTGCGAAAAATTTGTTGTCTTCTCAACCATTTCTTAGCTTCAAACTCCCATATCTCACGAACGGATTGACCTAACCCAAAAACTCCTATTGCATCTGAAAGTAGAAACTCGCACGATTACAACGGTATGTGTATTTTTTCCATAGGCCATTCTGGTTAAGCGTTTGGAGCAGCAGAATTGCGAAAAATTATTTGCCTTCTCAACCATTTCTTTGCTTCAAACTCCCATATCTCGCTAACGGATTGAACTAACCCAAAAATTCCTGTTGCGTCTGAAAGTAGAAACTCGCCCGATTACAACGGTATGTGTATTTTTTCCCTAGGCCATTCTGGTTAAGCGTTTGGAGCAGCAGAATTGCGAAAAATTTTTTGCCTTTTTAACCATTTCTTGGCTTCAAACTCCCATATCTCGCGAACGGATTGACCTAACCCAAAAATTCCTATTGCATCTGAAAGTAGAAGGTCGCCCGATTACAACGGCATGTGTATTTTTTCCCCAGGCCATTCTGGTTATGCGTTTGGAGCAGCAGAGTTGCGAAAAATTTGTTGCCTTCTCAACCATTTCTTGGCTTCAAACTCCCATATCTCGCGAACGGATTGACCTAACCCAAAAATTACTACTGCATCTGAAAGTAGAAGCTCGACCGATTACAACGGCATGTGTATTTTTTCCCTAGGCCATTCTGGTTAAGCGTTTGGAGCAGCAGAATTGCGAAAAATTTTTTGCCTTCTCAACAATTTCTTGGCTTCAAACTCCCATATCTCGCGAACGGATTGACCTAACCCAAAAATTCCTGTTGCGTCTGAAAGTAGAAACTCGCCCGATTACAACGGTATGTGTATTTATTCCCCAGGCCATTCTGGTTAAGCGTTTGGAGCAGCAGAATTGCGAAAAATTTTTTGCCTTCTCAACCATTTCTTGCCTTCAACCTCCCATATCTCGCGAACGGATTGACCTTACCAAAAAATTCCTATTGCATCTGAAAGTAGAAACTCGCTCGATTACAACGGTATGTGTATTTTTTCCCCAGGCCATTCTGGTTAAGCGTTTGGAGCAGCAGAAATGCGAAAAATTTGTTGCCTTCTCAACCATTTCTTGGCTTCAAACTCCCATATCTCGCGAATGGATTGACCTAACCCAAAAATTCCTGTTGCGTCTGAAAGTAGAATCTCGCCCGATTACAACGGTATGTGTATTTTTTCCCTAGGCCATTCTGGTTAAGCGTTTGGAGCAGCAGAATTGCGAAAAATTTGTTGCCTTCTCAACCATTTCTTGGCTTCAAACTCCCATATCTCGCGAACGGATTGACCTAACCCAAAAATTCCTACTGCATCTGAAAGTAGAAGCTCGCCCGATTACAACGGTATGTGTATTTTTTCCCTAGGCCATTCTGGTTAAGCGTTTGGAGCAGCAGAATTGCGAAAAATTTGTTGCCTTCTCAACCATTTCTTGGCTTCAAACTCCCATATCTCGCGAACGGATTGACCTAACCCAAAAATTCCTATTGCATCTGAAAGTAGAAACTCGACCGATTGCAACGGTATGTTTAGTTTTTCCCTAGGCCATTCTGGTTAAGCGTTTGGAGCAGCAGAAGTGCGAAAAATTTGTTGTCTTCTCAACCGTTTCTTGTCTTCAAACTCCCATATCTCGCGAAAGGATTGACCTAACCCAAAAATTCCTGTTGCATCTGAAAGTAGAAACTCGCACGATTACAACGGTATGTGTATTTTTTCCATAGGCCATTCTGGTTAAGCGTTTGGAGCAGCAGAATTGCGAAAAATTTTTTGCCTTCTCAACCATTTCTTGGCTTCAAACTCGCATATCTCGCGAACCGATTGACCTAACCCAAAAATTACTACTGCATCTGAAAGTAGAAGCACGCCCGATTACAGCGGTATGTGTATTTCTTCCCTAGGCCATTCTGGTTAAGCGTTTGGAGCAGCAGAATTGCGAAAAATTTTTTGCCTTCTCTACCATTTCTTGGCTTCAAACTCCCATATCTCGCGAACGGATTGACCTAACCCAAAAATTCCTGTTGCGTCTGAAAGTAGAAACTCGCCCCATTACAACGGTATGTGTATTTTTTCCCTAGGCCATTCTGGTTAAGCGTTTGGAGCAGCAGAATTGCGAAAAATTTTTTGCCTTCTCAACCATTTCTTTGCTTCAAACTCCCATATCTCGCGAAAGGATTGACCTAACCCAAAAATTCCTGTTGCGTCTGAAAGTAGAAACTCGCCCGATTACAATGTTATGTGTATTTTTTCCCCAGGCCATTCTGGTTAAGCGTTTGGAGCAGCTGAATTGCGAAAAATTTGTTGCCTTCTCAACCATTTCTTGGCTTCAAACTCCCATATCACGCGAACGGATTGACCTAACCCAAAAATTACTACTGCATCTGAAAGTAGAAGCTCGCCCGATTACAACGGTATGTGCATTTTTTCCCTAGGCCATTCTGGTTAAGCGTTTGGAGCAGCAGAATTGCGAAAAATTTTTTGCCTTCTCAACCATTTCTTGGCTTCAAAATCCCATATCTCGCGAACGGATTGACCTAACCCAAAAATTCCTGTTGCGTCTGAAAGTAGAAACTCGCCCGATTACAACGGTATGTGTATTTTTTCCCTAGGCCATTCTGGTTAAGCGTTTGGAGCAGCAGAATTGCGAAAAATTTTTTGCCTTCTCAACCGTTTCTTGGCTTCAAACTCCCATATCTCGCGAACGGATTGACCTAACCCAAAAATTCCTGTTGCATCTGAAAGTAGAAGCTCGCCCGATTACAACGGTATGTGTATTTTTTCCCTAGGCCATTCTGGTTAAGCGTTTGGAGCAGCAGAATTGCGAAAAATTTTTTGCCTTCTCAACCATTTCTTTGCTTCAAACTCCCATATCTCGCGAACGGATTGACCTAACCCAAAAATGCCTGTTGCGTCTGAAAGTAGAAACTCGCCCGATTACAACGGTATGTGTATTTTTTCCCTAGGCCATTCTGGTTAAGCGTTTCGAGCAGCAGAATTGCGAAAAATTCTTTGCCTTCTCAACCATTTCTTGGCTTCAAACTCCCATATCTCGCGAACGGATTGACCTATCCCAAAAATTCCTGTTGCGTCTGAAAGTAGAAGCTCGCCCGATTACAACGGTATGTGTATTTTTTCCCTAGGCCATTCTGGTTAAGCGTTTGGAGCAGCAGAATTGCGAAAAATTTTTTGCCTTCTCAACCATTTCTTGGCTTCAAACTCCCATATCTCGCGAACGGATTGACCTAACCCAAAAATTCCTATTGTATCTGAAAGTAGAAGCTCTCCCGATTACAACGGTATGTGTATTTTTTCCCTAGGCCATTCTGGTTAAGCGTTTGGAGCAGCAGAATTAGGAAAAATTTGTTGCCTTTTCAACCATTTCTTGGCTTCAAACTCCCATATCTCGCGAACCGATTGACCTAACCCAAAAATTCCTATTGCATCTGAAAGTAGAAACTCGGCCGATTGCAACGGTATGTTTAGTTTTTCCCTAGGCCATTCTGGTTAAGCGTTTGGAGCAGCAGAAGTGCGAAAAATTTGTTGTCTTCTCAACCGTTTCTTGTCTTCAAACTCCCATATCTCGCGAAAGGATTGACCTAACCCAAAAATTCCTGTTGCATCTGAAAGTAGAAACTCGCCCTATTAAAACGGTATGTGTATTTTTTCCCTAGGCCATTCTGGTTAAGCCTTTGGAGCGGCAGAATTGCGAAAAATTTTTTGCTTTCTCAACCATTTCTTGGCTTCAAACTCCCATATCTCGCGAACGGATTGACATAACCCAAAAATTCCTGTTGCATCTGAAAGTAGAAACTCGCCCGATTACAACGGTATGTGTATTTTTTCCCTAGGCCATTCTGGTTAAGCGTTTGGAGCAGCAGAATTGCGAAAAATTTTTTGCCTTCTCAACCATTTCTTGGCTTCAAACTCCCATGTTTCGCGAACGGATTGACCTAACCCAAAAATGCCTGTTGCGTCTGAAAGTAGAAACTCGCCCGATTACAACGGTATGTGTATTTTTTCCCTAGGCCATTCTGGTTAAGCGTTTGGAGCAGCAGAAGTGCGAAAAATTTGTTGTCTTCTCAACCATTTCTTAGCTTCAAACTGCCATATCTTACGAACGGATTGACCTAACCCAAAAATTCCTATTGCATCTGAAAGTAGAAACTCGCCCGATTACAACGGCATGTGTATTTTTTCCCTAGGCCATTCTGGTTAAGCGTTTGGAGCAGCAGAATTGCGAAAAATTTTTTGCCTTCTCAACCATTTCTTGCCTTCAAACTCCCATATCTCGCGAACGGATTGACCTAACCAAAAAATTCCTATTGCATCTGAAAGTAGAAACTCGCCCGATTACAACGGTATGTGTATTTTTTCCCCAGGCCATTCTGGTTAAGCGTTTGGAGCAGCAGAATTGCGAAAAATTTGTTGCCTTCTCAACCATTTCTCGGCTTCAAACTCCCATATCTCGCGAACGGATTGACCTAACCCAAAAATTACTACTGCATCTGAAAGTAGAAGCTCGCCCATTTACAACGGTATGTGTATTTTTTCCCTAGGCCATTCTGGTTAAGCGTTTGGAGCAGCAGAATTGCGAAAAATTTTTTGCCTTCTCAACCATTTCTTAGCTTCAAACTCCCATATCTCGCGAACGGATTGACATAACCCAAAAATTCCTATTGCATCTGAAAGTAGAAGCTCGCCCGATTACAACGGTATGTGTATTTTTTCCCTAGGCCATTCTGGTTAAGCGTTCGGAGCGGCAGAATTGCGAAAAATTTTTTGCTTTCTCAACCATTTCTTGGCTTCAAACTCCCATATCTCGCGAACGGATTGACCTAACCCAAAAATTCCTGTTGCATCTGAAAGTAGAAACTCGCCCGATTACAACGGTATGTGTATTTTATCCCTAGGCCATTCAGGTTAAGCGTTTGGAGCAGCAGAATTGTGAAAAATTTTTTGCCTTCTCAACCATTTCTTGGCTTCAAACTCCCATATCTCGCGAACGGATTGACCTAAACCAAAAATGCCTCTTGCGTTTGAAAGTAGAAACTCGCCCGATTACAACGGTATGTGTATTTTTTCCCTAGGCCATTCTGGTTAAGCGTTTGGAGCAGCAGAAGTGCGAAAAATTTGTTGTCTTCTCAACCATTTCTTAGCTTCAAACTCCCATATCTCACGAACGGATTGACCTAACCCAAAAACTCCTATTGCATCTGAAAGTAGAAACTCGCCCGATTACAACGGTATGTGTATTTTTTCCCCAGGCCATTCTGGTTAAGCGTTTGGAGCAGCAGAATTGCGAAAAATTTGTTGCCTTCTCAACCATTTCTCGGCTTCAAACTCCCATATCTCGCGAACGGATTGACCTAACCCAAAAATTACTACTGCATCTGAAAGTAGAAGCTCGCCCATTTACAACGGTATGTGTATTTTTTCCCTAGGCCATTCTGGTTAAGCGTTTGGAGCAGCAGAATTGCGAAAAATTTTTTGCCTTCTCAACCATTTCTTAGCTTCAAACTCCCATATCTCGCGAACGGATTGACATAACCCAAAAATTCCTATTGCATCTGAAAGTAGAAGCTCGCCCGATTACAACGGTATGTGTATTTTTTCCCTAGGCCATTCTGGTTAAGCGTTCGGAGCGGCAGAATTGCGAAAAATTTTTTGCTTTCTCAACCATTTCTTGGCTTCAAACTCCCATATCTCGCGAACGGATTGACCTAACCCAAAAATTCCTGTTGCATCTGAAAGTAGAAACTCGCCCGATTACAACGGTATGTGTATTTTATCCCTAGGCCATTCAGGTTAAGCGTTTGGAGCAGCAGAATTGTGAAAAATTTTTTGCCTTCTCAACCATTTCTTGGCTTCAAACTCCCATATCTCGCGAACGGATTGACCTAAACCAAAAATGCCTCTTGCGTTTGAAAGTAGAAACTCGCCCGATTACAACGGTATGTGTATTTTTTCCCTAGGCCATTCTGGTTAAGCGTTTGGAGCAGCAGAAGTGCGAAAAATTTGTTGTCTTCTCAACCATTTCTTAGCTTCAAACTCCCATATCTCACGAACGGATTGACCTAACCCAAAAACTCCTATTGCATCTGAAAGTAGAAACTCGCACGATTACAACGGTATGTGTATTTTTTCCATAGGCCATTCTGGTTAAGCGTTTGGAGCAGCAGAATTGCGAAAAATTATTTGCCTTCTCAACCATTTCTTTGCTTCAAACTCCCATATCTCGCTAACGGATTGAACTAACCCAAAAATTCCTGTTGCGTCTGAAAGTAGAAACTCGCCCGATTACAACGGTATGTGTATTTTTTCCCTAGGCCATTCTGGTTAAGCGTTTGGAGCAGCAGAATTGCGAAAAATTTTTTGCCTTTTTAACCATTTCTTGGCTTCAAACTCCCATATCTCGCGAACGGATTGACCTAACCCAAAAATTCCTATTGCATCTGAAAGTAGAAGGTCGCCCGATTACAACGGCATGTGTATTTTTTCCCCAGGCCATTCTGGTTATGCGTTTGGAGCAGCAGAGTTGCGAAAAATTTGTTGCCTTCTCAACCATTTCTTGGCTTCAAACTCCCATATCTCGCGAACGGATTGACCTAACCCAAAAATTACTACTGCATCTGAAAGTCGAAGCTCGACCGATTACAACGGCATGTGTATTTTTTCCCTAGGCCATTCTGGTTAAGCGTTTGGAGCAGCAGAATTGCGAAAAATTTTTTGCCTTCTCAACAATTTCTTGGCTTCAAACTCCCATATCTCGCGAACGGATTGACCTAACCCAAAAATTCCTGTTGCGTCTGAAAGTAGAAACTCGCCCGATTACAACGGTATGTGTATTTATTCCCCAGGCCATTCTGGTTAAGCGTTTGGAGCAGCAGAATTGCGAAAAATTTTTTGCCTTCTCAACCATTTCTTGCCTTCAACCTCCCATATCTCGCGAACGGATTGACCTTACCAAAAAATTCCTATTGCATCTGAAAGTAGAAACTCGCTCGATTACAACGGTATGTGTATTTTTTCCCCAGGCCATTCTGGTTAAGCGTTTGGAGCAGCAGAATTGCGAAAAATTTGTTGCCTTCTCAACCATTTCTTGGCTTCAAACTCCCATATCTCGCGAATGGATTGACCTAACCCAAAAATTCCTGTTGCGTCTGAAAGTAGAATCTCGCCCGATTACAACGGTATGTGTATTTTTTCCCTAGGCCATTCTGGTTAAGCGTTTGGAGCAGCAGAATTGCGAAAAATTTGTTGCCTTCTCAACCATTTCTTGGCTTCAAACTCCCATATCTCGCGAACGGATTGACCTAACCCAAAAATTCCTACTGCATCTGAAAGTAGAAGCTCGCCCGATTACAACGGTATGTGTATTTTTTCCCTAGGCCATTCTGGTTAAGCGTTTGGAGCAGCAGAATTGCGAAAAATTTGTTGCCTTCTCAACCATTTCTTGGCTTCAAACTCCCATATCTCGCGAACGGATTGACCTAACCCAAAAATTCCTATTGCATCTGAAAGTAGAAACTCGACCGATTGCAACGGTATGTTTAGTTTTTCCCTAGGCCATTCTGGTTAAGCGTTTGGAGCAGCAGAAGTGCGAAAAATTTGTTGTCTTCTCAACCGTTTCTTGTCTTCAAACTCCCATATCTCGCGAAAGGATTGACCTAACCCAAAAATTCCTGTTGCATCTGAAAGTAGAAACTCGCACGATTACAACGGTATGTGTATTTTTTCCATAGGCCATTCTGGTTAAGCGTTTGGAGCAGCAGAATTGCGAAAAATTTTTTGCCTTCTCAACCATTTCTTGGCTTCAAACTCGCATATCTCGCGAACCGATTGACCTAACCCAAAAATTACTACTGCATCTGAAAGTAGAAGCACGCCCGATTACAGCGGTATGTGTATTTCTTCCCTAGGCCATTCTGGTTAAGCGTTTGGAGCAGCAGAATTGCGAAAAATTTTTTGCCTTCTCTACCATTTCTTGGCTTCAAACTCCCATATCTCGCGAACGGATTGACCTAACCCAAAAATGCCTGTTGCGTCTGAAAGTAGAAACTCGCCCGATTACAACGGTATGTGTATTTTTTCCCTAGGCCATTCTGGTTAAGCGTTTGGAGCAGCAGAAGTGCGAAAAATTTGTTGTCTTCTCAACCATTTCTTGGCTTCAAACTCCCATATCTCGCGAACGGATTGACCTAACCCAAAAATTCCTATTGCATCTGAAAGTAGAAACTCGACCGATTGCAACGGTATGTTTAGTTTTTCCCTAGGCCATTCTGGTTAAGCGTTTGGAGCAGCAGAAGTGCGAAAAATTTGTTGTCTTCTCAACCGTTTATTGTCTTCAAACTCCCATATCTCGCGAAAGGATTGACCTAACCCAAAAATTCCTATTGCATCTGAGAGTAGAAACTCGCCCGATTACAACTGTTGTTTCGTTCTCTCCTCTTATCACTTGGATCTCTGGAGGAGAGATCCTTTTGAATGATTTATCCCCGTACGAGCCCCCAAATAACTATTGCTCTGATGTGGTATATTAAAGTATATTTAATAATATTATATATTACAATGATGGTAGTGTTAGATGTAGTGTCAGTGGTTAGTTTCGCTGGATACGTCTTTTAGTTGTCTCGTCTTATCGTCTTTTTAGTCATACCGTCCGCGACACACTCTTCGGACATACTCTCGTCGTCATACTTTGTCATACTATGTCATACTGTACCATACTGTGTTCCTACGTTCTTCTCGCGCTCTATATAGTCATTCCCCTTCATTCTCTTCCATTCCAATCCTCAGTCTCTCTCACTTCAGACATTCGGCCACGCTCGGCCATCCCAATCACCCGTCTTTTCTAAACACTCTTCACTTTCTCCGAACCACATGTATTTCCTTTCATCCCCATGCATTCTCACGCTCGGTCGTCGCACAAGACCCTTTGTAAAGGATACTCGTGCCTTCCAGGAAAGCTAGCGAGCCGATCGGCGCTAAATGTTTACTTCAACTCGAGTCCAACCGCGCACGTTATCTTGTTTAGGCCTACGCTCGAAGCAAGCCTAAGCGGACGCCGAAAATCCGATACTACACAACGGTATGTGTATTTTTTCCCTAGGCCATTCTGGTTAAGCGTTTGGAGCAGCAGAATTGCGAAAAATTTTTTGCCTTCTCAACCATTTCTTGTCTTCAAACTCCCATATCTCGCGAACGGATTGACCTAACCAAAAAATTCCTATTGCATCTGAAAGTAGAAACTCGCCCGATTACAACGGTATGTGTATTTTTTCCCTAGGCCATTCTGGTTAAGCGTTTGGAGAAGCTGAATTGCGAAAAATTTTGTGCCTTCTCAACCATTTCTTTGCTTCAAACTCCCATATCTCGCGAACGGATTGACCTAACCCAAAAATTCCTGTTGCATCTGAAAGTAGAAACTCGCCCGATTACAACGGTATGTGTATTTTTTCCCTAGGCCATTCTGGTTCAGCGTTTGGAGCAGCAGAATTGCGAAAAATATTTGGCCTTCTCAACCATTTCTTGGCTTCAAACTCCCATATCTCGCGAACGGATTAACCTAACCCAAAAATTCCTATTGCATCTGAAAGTAGAATCTCGCCCGATTACAACGGTATGTGTATTTTTTCCCTAGGCCATTCTGGTTAAGCCTTTGGAGCGGCAGAATTGCGAAAAATTTTTTGCTTTCTCAACCATTTCTTGGCTTCAAACTCCCATATCTCGCGAACAGATTGACCTAACCCAAAAATGCCTGTTGCGTCTGAAAGTAGAAACTCGCCCGATTACAACGGTATGTGTATTTTTTCCCTAGGCCATTCTGGTTAAGCGTTTGGAGCAGCAGAATTGCGAAAAATTTTTTGCCTTCTCAACGATTTCTTGCCTTCAAACTCCCATAACTCGCGAACGGATTGACCTGACCCAAAAATTCCTATTGCATTGGAAAGTAGAAGCTCGCCCGATTACAACGGTATGTGTATTTTTTCCCTAGGCCATTCTGGTTAAGCGTTTGGAGCAGCAGAATTGCGAAAAATTTTATGCCTTCTCAACCATTTCTTGGCTTCAAACTCCCATATCTCGCGAACGGATTAACCTAACCCAAAAATTCCTATTGCATCTGAAAGTAGAATCTCGCCCGATTACAACGGTATGTGTATTTTTTCCCTAGGCCATTCTGGTTAAGCCTTTGGAGCGGCAGAATTGCGAAAAATTTTTTGCTTTCTCAACCATTTCTTGGCTTCAAACTCCCATATCTCGCGAACGGATTGACCTAACCCAAAAATTCCTGTTGCATCTGAAAGTAGAAACTCGCCCGATTACAACGGTATGTGTATTTTTTCCCTAGGCCATTCTGGTTCAGCGTTTGGAGCAGCAGAATTGCGAAAAATATTTGGCCTTCTCAACCATTTCTTGGCTTCAAACTCCCATATCTCGCGAACGGAATGACCTAACCCAAAAATGCCTGTTGCGTCTGAAAGTAGAAACTCGCCCGATTACAACGGTATGTGTATTTTTTCCCTAGGCCATTCTGGTTAAGCGTTTGGAGCAGCAGAATTGCGAAAAATTTTTTGCCTTCTCAACCATTTCTTGCCTTCAAACTCCCATATCTCGCGAACGGATTGACCTAACCCAAAAATTACTACTGCATCTGAAAGTAGAAGCTCGCCCGATTACAACGGTATGTGTATTTTTTCCCTAGGCCATTCTGGTTAAGCGTTTGGAGCAGCAGAATTGCGAAAAATTTTTTGCCTTCTCAACCATTTCTTGCCTTCAAACTCCCATATCTCGCGAACGGATTGACCTAACCCAAAAATTCCTCTTGCGCCTGAAAGTAGAAACTCGCCCGATTACAACGGTATGTGTATTTTTTCCCTAGGCCATTCTGGTTAAGCGTTTGGAGCAGCAGAATTGCGAAAAATTTTTTGCCTTCTCTACCGTTTCTTGGCGTCAAACTCCCATATCTCGCGAACGGATTGACCTAACCCAAAAATTCCTGTTGCGTCTGAAAGTAGAAGCTCGCCCGATTACAACGGTATGTGTATTTTTTCCCTAGGCCATTCTGGTTAAGCGTTTGGAGCAGCAGAATTGCGAAAAATTTTTTGCCTTCTCAACCATTTCTTGGCTTCAAACTCCCATATCTCGCGAACGGATTGACCTAACCCAAAAATGCCTGTTGCGTCTGAAAGTAGAAACTCGCCCGATTACAACGGTATGTGTATTTTTTCCCTAGGCCATTCTGGTGAAGCGTTTGGAGCAGCAGAAGTGCGAAAAATTTGTTGTCTTCTCAACCATTTCTTAGCTTCAAACTTGCCATATATCACGAACGGATTGACCTAACCCAAAAATTCCTATTGCATCTGAAAGTAGAAACTCGCCCGATTACAACGGTATGTATATTTTTTCCCTAGGCCATTCTGGTTAAGGGTTTGGAGCAGCAGAATTGCGAAAAATTTTTTGCCTTCTCAACCATTTCTTTGCTTCAAACTCCCATATCTCGCGAACGGATTGACCTAACCCAAAAATTCCTGTTGCGTCTGAAAGTAGAAACTCGCCCGATTACAACGGCATGTGTATTTTTTCCCTAGGCCATTCTGGTTAAGCGTTTGGAGCAGCAGAATTGCGAAAAATTTTTTGCCTTCTCAACCATTTCTTTGCTTCAAACTCCCATATCTCGCGAACGGATTGACCTAACCCAAAAATTCCTGTTGCGTCTGAAAGTAGAAACTCGCCCGATTACAATATTATGTGTATTTTTTCCCCAGGCCATTCTGGTTAAGCGTTTGGAGCAGCAGAATTGCGAAAAATTTGTTGCCTTCTCAACCATTTCTTGGCTTCAAACTCCCATATCACGCGAACGGATTGACCTAACCCAAAAATTACTACTGCATCTGAAAGTAGAAGCTCGCCCGATTACAACGGTATGTGCATTTTTTCCCTAGGCCATTCTGGTTAAGCGTTTGGAGCAGCAGAATTGCGAAAAATTTTTTGCCTTCTCAACCATTTCTTGGCTTCAAACTCCCATATCTCGCGAACGGATTGACCTAACCCAAAAATTCCTGTTGCGTCTGAAAGTAGAAACTCGCCCGATTACAACGGTATGTGTATTTTTTCCCTAGGCCATTCTGGTTAAGCGTTTGGAGCAGCAGAATTGCGAAAAATTTTTTGCCTTCTCAACCGTTTCTTGGCTTCAAACTCCCATATCTCGCGAACGGATTGACCTAACCCAAAAATTCCTGTTGCATCTGAAAGTAGAAGCTCGCCCGATTACAACGGTATGTGTATTTTTTCCCTAGGCCATTCTGGTTAAGCGTTTGGAGCAGCAGAATTGCGAAAAATTTTTTGCCTTCTCAACCATTTCTTTGCTTCAAACTCCCATATCTCGCGAACGGATTGACCTAACCCAAAAATGCCTGTTGCGTCTGAAAGTAGAAACTCGCCCGATTACAACGGTATGTGTATTTTTTCCCTAGGCCATTCTGGTTAAGCGTTTCGAGCAGCAGAATTGCGAAAAATTTTTTGCCTTCTCAACCATTTCTTGGCTTCAAACTCCCATATCTCGCGAACGGATTGACCTAACCCAAAAATTCCTATTGTATCTGAAAGTAGAAGCTCTCCCGATTACAACGGTATGTGTATTTTTTCCCTAGGCCATTCTGGTTAAGCGTTTGGAGCAGCAGAATTAGGAAAAATTTGTTGCCTTTTCAACCATTTCTTGGCTTCAAACTCCCATATCTCGCGAACCGATTGACCTAACCCAAAAATTCCTATTGCATCTGAAAGTAGAAACTCGGCCGATTGCAACGGTATGTTTAGTTTTTCCCTAGGCCATTCTGGTTAAGCGTTTGGAGCAGCAGAAGTGCGAAAAATTTGTTGTCTTCTCAACCGTTTCTTGTCTTCAAACTCCCATATCTCGCGAAAGGATTGACCTAACCCAAAAATTCCTGTTGCATCTGAAAGTAGAAACTCGCCCTATTAAAACGGTATGTGTATTTTTTCCCTAGGCCATTCTGGTTAAGCCTTTGGAGCGGCAGAATTGCGAAAAATTTTTTGCTTTCTCAACCATTTCTTGGCTTCAAACTCCCATATCTCGCGAACGGATTGACATAACCCAAAAATTCCTGTTGCATCTGAAAGTAGAAACTCGCCCGATTACAACGGTATGTGTATTTTTTCCCTAGGCCATTCTGGTTAAGCGTTTGGAGCAGCAGAATTGCGAAAAATTTTTTGCCTTCTCAACCATTTCTTGGCTTCAAACTCCCATGTTTCGCGAACGGATTGACCTAACCCAAAAATGCCTGTTGCGTCTGAAAGTAGAAACTCGCCCGATTACAACGGTATGTGTATTTTTTCCCTAGGCCATTCTGGTTAAGCGTTTGGAGCAGCAGAAGTGCGAAAAATTTGTTGTCTTCTCAACCATTTCTTAGCTTCAAACTGCCATATCTTACGAACGGATTGACCTAACCCAAAAATTCCTATTGCATCTGAAAGTAGAAACTCGCCCGATTACAACGGTATGTGTATTTTTTCCCTAGGCCATTCTGGTTAAGCGTTTGGAGCAGCAGAATTGCGAAAAATTTTTTGCCTCCTCAACCATTTCTTGCCTTCAAACTCCCATATCTCGCGAACGGATTGACCTAACCAAAAAATTCCTATTGCATCTGAAAGTAGAAACTCGCCCGATTACAACGGTATGTGTATTTTTTCCCCAGGCCATTCTGGTTAAGCGTTTGGAGCAGCAGAATTGCGAAAAATTTGTTGCTTCTCAACCATTTCTCGGCTTCAAACTCCCATATCTCGCGAACGGATTGACCTAACCCAAAAATTACTACTGCATCTGAAAGTAGAAGCTCGCCCATTTACAACGGTATGTGTATTTTTTCCCTAGGCCATTCTGGTTAAGCGTTTGGAGCAGCAGAATTGCGAAAAATTTTTTGCCTTCTCAACCATTTCTTAGCTTCAAACTCCCATATCTCGCGAACGGATTGACATAACCCAAAAATTCCTATTGCATCTGAAAGTAGAAGCTCGCCCGATTACAACGGTATGTGTATTTTTTCCCTAGGCCATTCTGGTTAAGCGTTCGGAGCGGCAGAATTGCGAAAAATTTTTTGCTTTCTCAACCATTTCTTGGCTTCAAACTCCCATATCTCGCGAACGGATTGACCTAACCCAAAAATTCCTGTTGCATCTGAAAGTAGAAACTCGCCGATTACAACGGTATGTGTATTTTTTCCCTAGGCCATTCTGGTTAAGCGTTTGAGCAGCAGAATTGTGAAAAATTTTTTGCCTTCTCAACCATTTCTTGGCTTCAAACTCCCATATCTCGCGAACGGATTGACCTAAACCAAAAATGCCTCTTGCGTTTGAAAGTAGAAACTCGCCCGATTACAACGGTATGTGTATTTTTTCCCTAGGCCATTCTGGTTAAGCGTTTGGAGCAGCAGAAGTGCGAAAAATTTGTTGTCTTCTCAACCATTTCTTAGCTTCAAACTCCCATATCTCACGAACGGATTGACCTAACCCAAAAATTCCTATTGCATCTGAAAGTAGAAACTCGCACGATTACAACGGTATGTGTATTTTTTCCATAGGCCATTCTGGTTAAGCGTTTGGAGCAGCAGAATTGCGAAAAATTTTTGCTTTCTCATCCATTTCTTGGCTTCAAACTCCATATCTCGCGAACGGATTGACATAACCCAAAAATTCCTGTTGCATCTGAAAGTAGAAACTCGCCCGATTACAACGGTATGTGTATTTTTTCCCTAGGCCATTCTGGTTAAGCGTTTGGAGCAGCAGAATTGCGAAAAATTTTTTGCCTTCTCAACCATTTCTTGGCTTCAAACTCCCATGTTTCGCGAACGGATTGACCTAACCCAAAAATGCCTGTTGCGTCTGAAAGTAGAAACTCGCCCGATTACTACGGTATGTGTATTGTTTCCCTAGGCCATTCTGGTTAAGCGTTTGGAGCAGCAGAAGTGCGAAAAATTTGTTGTCTTCTCAACCATTTCTTAGCTTCAAACTGCCATATCTTACGAACGGATTGACCCCTATTGCATCTGAAAGTAGAAACTCGCCCGATTACAACGGCATGTGTATTTTTTCCCTAGGCCATTCTGGTTAAGCGTTTGGAGCAGCAGAATTGCGAAAATTTTTTGCCTTCTCAACCATTTCTTGCCTTCAAACTCCCATATCTCGCGAACGGATTGACCTAACCAAAAAATTCCTATTGCATCTGAAAGTAGAAACTCGCCCGATTACAACGGTATGTGTATTTTTTCCCCAGGCCATTCTGGTTAAGCGTTTGGAGCAGCAGAATTGCGAAAAATTTTTTGCCTTCTCAACCATTTCTTAGCTTCAAACTCCCATATCTCGCGAACGGATTGACATAACCCAAAAATTCCTATTGCATCTGAAAGTAGAAGCTCGCCCGATTACAACGGTATGTGTATTTTTTCCCTAGGCCATTCTGGTTAAGCGTTCGGAGCGGCAGAATTGCGAAAAATTTTTTGCTTTCTCAACCATTTCTTGGCTTCAAACTCCCATATCTCGCGAACGGATTGACCTAACCCAAAAATTCCTGTTGCATCTGAAAGTAGAAACTCGCCCGATTACAACGGTATGTGTATTTTTTCCCTAGGCCATTCTGGTTAAGCGTTTGGAGCAGCAGAATTGTGAAAAATTTTTTGCCTTCTCAACCATTTCTTGGCTTCAAACTCCCATATCTCGCGAACGGATTGACCTAAACCAAAAATGCCTCTTGCGTTTGAAAGTAGAAACTCGCCCGATTACAACGGTATGTGTATTTTTTCCCTAGGCCATTCTGGTTAAGCGTTTGGAGCAGCAGAAGTGCGAAAAATTTGTTGTCTTCTCAACCATTTCTTAGCTTCAAACTCCCATATCTCACGAACGGATTGACCTAACCCAAAAATTCCTATTGCATCTGAAAGTAGAAACTCGCACGATTACAACGGTATGTGTATTTTTTCCATAGGCCATTCTGGTTAAGCGTTTGGAGCAGCAGAATTGCGAAAAATTTTTTGCCTTCTCAACCATTTCTTTGCTTCAAACTCCCATATCTCGCTAACGGATTGACCTAACCCAAAAATTCCTGTTGCGTCTGAAAGTAGAAACTCGCCCGATTACAACGGTATGTGTATTTTTTCCCTAGGCCATTCTGGTTAAGCGTTTGGAGCAGCAGAATTGCGAAAAATTTTTTGCCTTTTTAACCATTTCTTGGCTTCAAACTCCCATATCTCGCGAACGGATTGACCTAACCCAAAAATTCCTATTGCATCTGAAAGTAGAAGGTCGCCCGATTACAACGGCATGTGTATTTTTTCCCCAGGCCATTCTGGTTATGCGTTTGGAGCAGCAGAATTGCGAAAAATTTTTTGCCTTCTCAACAATTTCTTGGCTTCAAACTCCCATATCTCGCGAACGGATTGACCTAACCCAAAAATTCCTGTTGCGTCTGAAAGTAGAAACTCGCCCGATTACAACGGTATGTGTATTTATTCCCTAGGCCATTCTGGTTAAGCGTTTGGAGCAGCAGAATTGCGAAAATTTTTTGCCTTCTCAACCATTTCTTGCCTTCAAACTCCCATATCTCGCGAACGGATTGACCTTACCAAAAAAATCCTATTGCATCTGAAAGTAGAAACTCGCTCGATTACAACGGTATGTGTATTTTTTCCCCAGGCCATTCTGGTTAAGCGTTTGGAGCAGCAGAATTGCGAAAAATTTGTTGCCTTCTCAACCATTTCTTGGCTTCAAACTCCCATATCTCGCGAATGGATTGACCTAACCCAAAAATTCCTGTTGCGTCTGAAAGTAGAATCTCGCCCGATTACAACGGTATGTGTATTTTTTCCCTAGGCCATTCTGGTTAAGCGTTTGGAGCAGCAGAATTGCGAAAAATTTGTTGCCTTCTCAACCATTTCTTGGCTTCAAACTCCCATATCTCGCGAACGGATTGACCTAACCCAAAAATTCCTACTGCATCTGAAAGTAGAAGCTCGCCCGATTACAACGGTATGTGTATTTTTTCCCTAGGCCATTCTGGTTAAGCGTTTGGAGCAGCAGAATTGCGAAAAATTTGTTGCCTTCTCAACCATTTCTTGGCTTCAAACTCCCATATCTCGCGAACGGATTGACCTAACCCAAAAATTCCTATTGCATCTGAAAGTAGAAACTCGACCGATTGCAACGGTATGTTTAGTTTTTCCCTAGGCCATTCTGGTTAAGCGTTTGGAGCAGCAGAAGTGCGAAAAATTTGTTGTCTTCTCAACCGTTTCTTGTCTTCAAACTCCCATATCTCGCGAAAGGATTGACCTAACCCAAAAATTCCTGTTGCATCTGAAAGTAGAAACTCGCCCGATTACAACGGTATGTGTATTTTTTCCCCAGGCCATTCTGGTTAAGCGTTCGGAGCGGCAGAATTGCGAAAAATTTTTTGCTTTCTCAACCATTTCTTGGCTTCAAACTCCCATATCTCGCGAACGGATTGACCTAACCCAAAAATTCCTGTTGCATCTGAAAGTAGAAACTCGCCCGATTACAACGGTATGTGTATTTTTTCCCTAGGCCATTCTGGTTAAGCGTTTGGAGCAGCAGAATTGTGAAAAATTTTTTGCCTTCTCAACCATTTCTTGGCTTCAAACTCCCATATCTCGCGAACGGATTGACCTAAACCAAAAATGCCTCTTGCGTTTGAAAGTAGAAACTCGCCCGATTACAACGGTATGTGTATTTTTTCCCTAGGCCATTCTGGTTAAGCGTTTGGAGCAGCAGAAGTGCGAAAAATTTGTTGTCTTCTCAACCATTTCTTAGCTTCAAACTCCCATATCTCACGAACGGATTGACCTAACCCAAAAATTCCTATTGCATCTGAAAGTAGAAACTCGCACGATTACAACGGTATGTGTATTTTTTCCATAGGCCATTCTGGTTAAGCGTTTGGAGCAGCAGAATTGCGAAAAATTTTTTGCTTTCTCATCCATTTCTTGGCTTCAAACTCCCATATCTCGCGAACGGATTGACATAACCCAAAAATTCCTGTTGCATCTGAAAGTAGAAACTCGCCCGATTACAACGGTATGTGTATTTTTTCCCTAGGCCATTCTGGTTAAGCGTTTGGAGCAGCAGAATTGCGAAAAATTTTTTGCCTTCTCAACCATTTCTTGGCTTCAAACTCCCATGTTTCGCGAACGGATTGACCTAACCCAAAAATGCCTGTTGCGTCTGAAAGTAGAAACTCGCCCGATTACTACGGTATGTGTATTGTTTCCCTAGGCCATTCTGGTTAAGCGTTTGGAGCAGCAGAAGTGCGAAAAATTTGTTGTCTTCTCAACCATTTCTTAGCTTCAAACTGCCATATCTTACGAACGGATTGACCTAACCCAAAAATTCCTATTGCATCTGAAAGTAGAAACTCGCCCGATTACAACGGCATGTGTATTTTTTCCCTAGGCCATTCTGGTTAAGCGTTTGGAGCAGCAGAATTGCGAAAAATTTTTTGCCTTCTCAACCATTTCTTGCCTTCAAACTCCCATATCTCGCGAACGGATTGACCTAACCAAAAAATTCCTATTGCATCTGAAAGTAGAAACTCGCCCGATTACAACGGTATGTGTATTTTTTCCCCAGGCCATTCTGGTTAAGCGTTTGGAGCAGCAGAATTGCGAAAAATTTTTTGCCTTCTCAACCATTTCTTAGCTTCAAACTCCCATATCTCGCGAACGGATTGACATAACCCAAAAATTCCTATTGCATCTGAAAGTAGAAGCTCGCCCGATTACAACGGTATGTGTATTTTTTCCCTAGGCCATTCTGGTTAAGCGTTCGGAGCGGCAGAATTGCGAAAAATTTTTTGCTTTCTCAACCATTTCTTGGCTTCAAACTCCCATATCTCGCGAACGGATTGACCTAACCCAAAAATTCCTGTTGCATCTGAAAGTAGAAACTCGCCCGATTACAACGGTATGTGTATTTTTTCCCTAGGCCATTCTGGTTAAGCGTTTGGAGCAGCAGAATTGTGAAAAATTTTTTGCCTTCTCAACCATTTCTTGGCTTCAAACTCCCATATCTCGCGAACGGATTGACCTAAACCAAAAATGCCTCTTGCGTTTGAAAGTAGAAACTCGCCCGATTACAACGGTATGTGTATTTTTTCCCTAGGCCATTCTGGTTAAGCGTTTGGAGCAGCAGAAGTGCGAAAAATTTGTTGTCTTCTCAACCATTTCTTAGCTTCAAACTCCCATATCTCACGAACGGATTGACCTAACCCAAAAATTCCTATTGCATCTGAAAGTAGAAACTCGCACGATTACAACGGTATGTGTATTTTTTCCATAGGCCATTCTGGTTAAGCGTTTGGAGCAGCAGAATTGCGAAAAATTTTTTGCCTTCTCAACCATTTCTTTGCTTCAAACTCCCATATCTCGCTAACGGATTGACCTAACCCAAAAATTCCTGTTGCGTCTGAAAGTAGAAACTCGCCCGATTACAACGGTATGTGTATTTTTTCCCTAGGCCATTCTGGTTAAGCGTTTGGAGCAGCAGAATTGCGAAAAATTTTTTGCCTTTTTAACCATTTCTTGGCTTCAAACTCCCATATCTCGCGAACGGATTGACCTAACCCAAAAATTCCTATTGCATCTGAAAGTAGAAGGTCGCCCGATTACAACGGCATGTGTATTTTTTCCCCAGGCCATTCTGGTTATGCGTTTGGAGCAGCAGAATTGCGAAAAATTTTTTGCCTTCTCAACAATTTCTTGGCTTCAAACTCCCATATCTCGCGAACGGATTGACCTAACCCAAAAATTCCTGTTGCGTCTGAAAGTAGAAACTCGCCCGATTACAACGGTATGTGTATTTATTCCCTAGGCCATTCTGGTTAAGCGTTTGGAGCAGCAGAATTGCGAAAAATTTTTTGCCTTCTCAACCATTTCTTGCCTTCAAACTCCCATATCTCGCGAACGGATTGACCTTACCAAAAAAATCCTATTGCATCTGAAAGTAGAAACTCGCTCGATTACAACGGTATGTGTATTTTTTCCCCAGGCCATTCTGGTTAAGCGTTTGGAGCAGCAGAATTGCGAAAAATTTGTTGCCTTCTCAACCATTTCTTGGCTTCAAACTCCCATATCTCGCGAATGGATTGACCTAACCCAAAAATTCCTGTTGCGTCTGAAAGTAGAATCTCGCCCGATTACAACGGTATGTGTATTTTTTCCCTAGGCCATTCTGGTTAAGCGTTTGGAGCAGCAGAATTGCGAAAAATTTGTTGCCTTCTCAACCATTTCTTGGCTTCAAACTCCCATATCTCGCGAACGGATTGACCTAACCCAAAAATTCCTACTGCATCTGAAAGTAGAAGCTCGCCCGATTACAACGGTATGTGTATTTTTTCCCTAGGCCATTCTGGTTAAGCGTTTGGAGCAGCAGAATTGCGAAAAATTTGTTGCCTTCTCAACCATTTCTTGGCTTCAAACTCCCATATCTCGCGAACGGATTGACCTAACCCAAAAATTCCTATTGCATCTGAAAGTAGAAACTCGACCGATTGCAACGGTATGTTTAGTTTTTCCCTAGGCCATTCTGGTTAAGCGTTTGGAGCAGCAGAAGTGCGAAAAATTTGTTGTCTTCTCAACCGTTTCTTGTCTTCAAACTCCCATATCTCGCGAAAGGATTGACCTAACCCAAAAATTCCTGTTGCATCTGAAAGTAGAAACTCGCCCGATTACAACGGTATGTGTATTTTTTCCCTAGGCCATTCTGGTTAAGCGTTTGGAGCAGCAGAATTGCGAAAAATTTTTTGCCTTCTCAACCATTTCTTGGCTTCAAACTCCCATATCTCGCGAACGGATTGACCTAACCCAAAAATTCCTGTTGCGTCTGAAAGTAGAAACTCGCCCGATTACAACGGTATGTGTATTTTTTCCCGAGGCCATTCTGGTTAAGCGTTTGGAGCAGCAGAAGTGCGAAAAATTTGTTGTCTTCTCAACCATTTCTTAGCTTCAAACTCCCATATCTCGCGAAAGGATTGACCTAACCCAAAAATTCCTGTTGCATCTGAAAGTAGAAACTCGCACGATTACAACGGTATGTGTATGTTTTCCATAGGCCATTCTGGTTAAGCGTTTGGAGCAGCAGAATTGCGAAAAATTTTTTGCCTTCTCAACCATTTCTTGGCTTCAAACTCCCATATCTCGCGAACTGATTGACCTTACCAAAAAATTCCTATTGCATCTGAAAGTAGAAACTCGCCCGATTACAACGGTATGTGTATTTTTTCCCCAGGCCATTCTGGTTAAGCGTTTGGAGCAGCAGAATTGCGAAAAATTTGTTGCCTTCTCAACCATTTCTTGGCTTCAAACTCCCATATCTCGCGAACGGATTGACCTAACCCAAAAATTCCTATTTCATCTGAAAGTAGAAGCTCGCCCGATTACAACGGTATGTGTATTTTTTCCCTAGGCCATTCTGGTTAAGCGTTTGGAGCAGCAGAAGTGCGAAAAATTTGTTGTCTTCTCAACCATTTCTTAGCTTCAAACTCCCATATCTCGCGAACGGATTGACCTAACCTAAAAATTCCTATTGCATCTGAAAGTAGAAACTCGCCCGATTACAGCGGTATGTGTATTTTTTCCCTAGGCCATTCTGGTTAAGCGTTTGGAGCAGCAGAATTGCGAAAAATTTTTTGCTATCTCAACCATTTCTTGGCTTCAAACTCCCATATCTCGCGAACGGATTGGCCTAACCCAAAAATTCCTGTTGCATCTGAAAGTAGAGACTCGCCCGATTACAACGGTATGTGTATTTTCTCCCTAGGCCATTCTGGTTAAACGTTTGGAGCAGCAGAATTGCGAAAAATTGTATGCCTTCTCAACCATTTCTTGGCTTCAAACTGCCATATCTCGCTAACGGATTGACCTAACCCAAAAATTCCTATTGCATCTGAAAGTAGAAACTCGCCCGACCACAGCGGTATGTGTATTTTTTCCCTAGGGCATTCTGGTTAAGCATTTGGAGCAGCAGAATTGCGAAAAATTTTATGCCTTCTCAACCATTTCTTGGCTTCAAACTGCCATATCTCGCTAACGGATTGACCTAACCCCAAAATCCCTATTGCATCTGAAAGTAGACACTCGCCCGACTACAGCGGTATGTGTATTTTTTCCCTAGGCCATTCTGGCTAAGCGTTGGAGCAGCAGAATTGCGAAAAATTTTATGCCTTCTCAATCATTTCTTGGCTTCAAGCTCCCATATCTCGCGAACGGATTGACCTAACCCAAAAATTCCTGTTGTGCGTGAAATTAGAAACTCGCCCGATTACAACGGTATGTGTATTCTTTCCCTAGCCCATTCAGGTTAAGCGTTTGGAGCAGCAGAATTGCGAAAAATTTGTTGCCTTCTCAACCATTTCTTAGATTCAAAGTCCCATATCTCGCGAACGGATTGACCAAATCCAAAAATTCCTGCTGCGTCTGAAAGTAGAAACTCGCCCGATTACAACGGTATGTGTATTTTTTCACTAGGCCATTCTGGTTAAGCGTTTGGAGCAGCAGAATTGCGAAAAATTTTATGCCTTCTCAACCATTTCTTGGCTTCAAACTCCCATATCTCGCGAACGGATTGACCTAACCCAAAAATTCCTGTTGCATCTGAAAGTAGAGACTCGCCCGATTACAACGGTATGTGTATTTTCTCCCTAGGCCATTCTGCTTAAACGTTTGGAGCCGCAGAATTGGGAAAAATTTGTTGTCTTCTCAACCATTTCTTAGCTTCAAACTCCCATATCTCGCTAACGGATTGACCTAACCCAAAAATTCCTATTGCATCTGAAAGTAGAAACTCGCCCGATTACAACGGTATGTGTATTTTTTCCCTAGGCCATTCTGGTTAAGCGTTTGGAGCACAGAATTGTGAAAAATTTGTTGCCTTTTCAACCATTTCTTGGCTTCAAACTCCCATATCTCGTGAACGGATTGACCTAACCCAAAAATTCCTGTTGCATCTGAAAGTAGAGACTCGCCCGATTACAACGGTATGTGTATTTTCTCCCTAGGCCATTCTGGTTAAACGTTTGGAGCAGCAGAATTGCGAAAAATTGTATGCCTTCTCAACCATTTCTTGGCTTCAAACTGCCATATCTCGCTAACGGATTGACCTAACCCAAAAATTCCTATTGCATCTGAAAGTAGAAACTCGCCCGACCACAGCGGTATGTGTATTTTTTCCCTAGGGCATTCTGGTTAAGCATTTGGAGCAGCAGAATTGCGAAAAATTTTATGCCTTCTCAACCATTTCTTGGCTTCAAACTGCCATATCTCGCTAACGGATTGACCTAACCCCAAAATCCCTATTGCATCTGAAAGTAGACACTCGCCCGACTACAACGGTATGTGTATTTTTTCCCTAGGCCATTCTGGTTAAGCGTTTGGAGCAGCAGAAGTGCGAAAAATTTGTTGTCTTCTCAACCATTTCTTAGCTTCAAACTCCCATATCTCGCGAACGGATTGACCTAACCTAAAAATTCCTATTGCATCTGAAAGTAGAAACTCGCCCGATTACAGCGGTATGTGTATTTTTTCCCTAGGCCATTCTGGTTAAGCGTTTGGAGCAGCAGAATTGCGAAAAATTTTTTGCTATCTCAACCATTTCTTGGCTTCAAACTCCCATATCTCGCGAACGGATTGGCCTAACCCAAAAATTCCTGTTGCATCTGAAAGTAGAGACTCGCCCGATTACAACGGTATGTGTATTTTCTCCCTAGGCCATTCTGGTTAAACGTTTGGAGCAGCAGAATTGCGAAAAATTGTATGCCTTCTCAACCATTTCTTGGCTTCAAACTGCCATATCTCGCTAACGGATTGACCTAACCCAAAAATTCCTATTGCATCTGAAAGTAGAAACTCGCCCGACTACAGCGGTATGTGTATTTTTTCCCTGGGGCATTCTGGTTAAGCATTTGGAGCAGCAGAATTGCGAAAAATTTTATGCCTTCTCAACCATTTCTTGGCTTCAAACTGCCATATCTCGCTAACGGATTGACCTAACCCAAAAATCCCTATTGCATCTGAAAGTAGACACTCGCCCGACTACAGCGGTATGTGTATTTTTTCCCTAGGCCATTCTGGCTAAGCGTTGGAGCAGCAGAATTGCGAAAAATTTTATGCCTTCTCAATCATTTCTTGGCTTCAAACTCCCATATCTCGCGAACGGATTGACCTAACCCAAAAATTCCTGTTGTGCGTGAAATTAGAAACTCGCCCGATTACAACGGTATGTGTATTCTTTCCCTAGCCCATTCAGGTTAAGCGTTTGGAGCAGCAGAATTGCGAAAAATTTGTTGCCTTCTCAACCATTTCTTAGATTCAAAGTCCCATATCTCGCGAACGGATTGACCAAACCCAAAAATTCCTGCTGCGTCTGAAAGTAGAAACTCGCCCGATTACAACGGTATGTGTATTTTTTCCCTAGGCCATTCTGGTTAAGCGTTTGGAGCAACAGAAGTGCGAAAAATTTGTTGTCTTCTCAACCGTTTCTTGTCTTCAAACTCCCATATCTCGCGAACGGATTGACCTAACCCAAAAATTCCTATTTCATCTGAAAGTAGAAGCTCGCCCGATTACAACGGTATGTGTATTTTTTCCCTAGGCCATTCTGGTTAAGCGTTTGGAGCAGCAGAAGTGCGAAAAATTTGTTGTCTTCTCAACCATTTCTTAGCTTCAAACTCCCATATCTCGCGAACGGATTGACCTAACCTAAAAATTCCTATTGCATCTGAAAGTAGAAACTCGCCCGATTACAGCGGTATGTGTATTTTTTCCCTAGGCCATTCTGGTTAAGCGTTTGGAGCAGCAGAATTGCGAAAAATTTTTTGCTATCTCAACCATTTCTTGGCTTCAAACTCCCATATCTCGCGAACGGATTGGCCTAACCCAAAAATTCCTGTTGCATCTGAAAGTAGAGACTCGCCCGATTACAACGGTATGTGTATTTTCTCCCTAGGCCATTCTGGTTAAACGTTTGGAGCAGCAGAATTGCGAAAAATTGTATGCCTTCTCAACCATTTCTTGGCTTCAAACTGCCATATCTCGCTAACGGATTGACCTAACCCAAAAATTCCTATTGCATCTGAAAGTAGAAACTCGCCCGACCACAGCGGTATGTGTATTTTTTCCCTAGGGCATTCTGGTTAAGCATTTGGAGCAGCAGAATTGCGAAAAATTTTATGCCTTCTCAACCATTTCTTGGCTTCAAACTGCCATATCTCGCTAACGGATTGACCTAACCCCAAAATCCCTATTGCATCTGAAAGTAGACACTCGCCCGACTACAGCGGTATGTGTATTTTTTCCCTAGGCCATTCTGGCTAAGCGTTGGAGCAGCAGAATTGCGAAAATTTTATGCCTTCTCAATCATTTCTTGGCTTCAAGCTCCCATATCTCGCGAACGGATTGACCTAACCCAAAAATTCCTGTTGTGCGTGAAATTAGAAACTCGCCCGATTACAACGGTATGTGTATTCTTTCCCTAGCCCATTCAGGTTAAGCGTTTGGAGCAGCAGAATTGCGAAAAATTTGTTGCCTTCTCAACCATTTCTTAGATTCAAAGTCCCATATCTCGCGAACGGATTGACCAAATCCAAAAATTCCTGCTGCGTCTGAAAGTAGAAACTCGCCCGATTACAACGGTATGTGTATTTTTTCACTAGGCCATTCTGGTTAAGCGTTTGGAGCAGCAGAATTGCGAAAAATTTTATGCCTTCTCAACCATTTCTTGGCTTCAAACTCCCATATCTCGCGAACGGATTGACCTAACCCAAAAATTCCTGTTGCATCTGAAAGTAGAGACTCGCCCGATTACAACGGTATGTGTATTTTCTCCCTAGGCCATTCTGCTTAAACGTTTGGAGCCGCAGAATTGGGAAAAATTTGTTGTCTTCTCAACCATTTCTTAGCTTCAAACTCCCATATCTCGCTAACGGATTGACCTAACCCAAAAATTCCTATTGCATCTGAAAGTAGAAACTCGCCCGATTACAACGGTATGTGTATTTTTTCCCTAGGCCATTCTGGTTAAGCGTTTGGAGCACAGAATTGTGAAAAATTTGTTGCCTTTTCAACCATTTCTTGGCTTCAAACTCCCATATCTCGTGAACGGATTGACCTAACCCAAAAATTCCTATTGCATCTGAAATTAGAAACTCGACCGATTACAACGGTATGTGTATTTTTTCCCTAGGCCATTCTGGTTAGGCGTTTGGAGCCGCAGAAGTGGGAAAAATTTGTTGTCTTCTCAACCATTTCTTAGCTTCAAACTCCCATATCTGGCGAACGGATTGACCTAACCCAAAAATTCCTATTGCATCTGAAAGTAGAAACTCGCCCGATTACAACGGTATGTGTATTTTTAACCTAGGCCATTCTGGTTAAGCGTTTGGAGCAGCAGAATTGTGAAAAATTTGTTGCTTTTTCAACCATTTCTTGGCTTCAAACTCCCATATCTCGTGAACGGATTGACCTAACCCAAAAATTCCTATTGCATCTGAAAGTAGAAACTCGACCGATTACAACGGTATGTGCATTTTTTCCCTAGGCCATTCTGGTTAAGCGTTTGGAGCAGCAGAAGTGCGAAAAATTTGTTGTCTTCTCAACCGTTTCTTGTCTTCAAACTCCCATATCTCGCGAACGGATTGACCTAACCCAAAAATTCCTATTGCATCTGAAAGTAGAAACTCGACCGATTACAACGGTATGTGTATTTTTTCCCTAGGCCATTCTGGATAAGCGTTTGGAGCAGCAGAATTGCGAAAAATTTTATGCCTTCTCAACCATTTCTCGGCTTCAAACTCCCATATCTCGCAAACGGATTGACCTATCCCAAAAATTCCTGTTGCATCTGAAAGTAGAAACTCGCCCGATTACAACGGTATGTGTATTTTTTCCCTAGGCCATTCTGGTTAGGCGTTTGGAGCCGCAGAATTGGGAAAAATTTGTTGTTTTCTCAACCATTTCTTAGCTTCAAACTCCCATATCTCGCGAACGGATTGACCTAACCCAAAAATTCCTATTGCATCTGAAAGTAGAAACTCGCCCGATTACAACGGTATGTGTATTTTTAACCTAGGCCATTCTGGTTAAGCGTTTGGAGCAGCAGAATTGTGAAAAATTTGTTGCTTTTTCAACCATTTCTTGGCTTCAAACTCCCATATCTCGTGAACGGATTGACCTAACCCAAAAATTCCTATTGCATCTGAAAGTAGAAACTCGACCGATTACAACGGTATGTGTATTTTTTCTCTAGGCCATTCTGGTTAAGCGTTTGGAGCACAGAATTGTGAAAAATTTGTTGCCTTTTCAACCATTTCTTGGCTTCAAACTCCCATATCTCGTGAACGGATTGACCTAACCCAAAAATTCCTATTGCATCTGAAATTAGAAACTCGACCGATTACAACGGTATGTGTATTTTTTCCCTAGGCCATTCTGGTTAGGCGTTTGGAGCCGCAGAAGTGGGAAAAATTTGTTGTCTTCTCAACCATTTCTTAGCTTCAAACTCCCATATCTCGCGAACGGATTGACCTAACCCAAAAATTCCTATTGCATCTGAAAGTAGAAACTCGCCCGATTACAACGGTATGTGTATTTTTAACCTAGGCCATTCTGGTTAAGCGTTTGGAGCAGCAGAATTGTGAAAAATTTGTTGCTTTTTCAACCATTTCTTGGCTTCAAACTCCCATATCTCGTGAACGGATTGACCTAACCCAAAAATTCCTATTGCATCTGAAAGTAGAAACTCGACCGATTACAACGGTATGTGCATTTTTTCCCTAGGCCATTCTGGTTAAGCGTTTGGAGCAGCAGAAGTGCGAAAAATTTGTTGTCTTCTCAACCGTTTCTTGTCTTCAAACTCCCATATCTCGCGAACGGATTGACCTAACCCAAAAATTCCTATTGCATCTGAAAGTAGAAACTCGACCGATTACAACGGTATGTGTATTTTTTCCCTAGGCCATTCTGGATAAGCGTTTGGAGCAGCAGAATTGCGAAAAATTTTATGCCTTCTCAACCATTTCTCGGCTTCAAACTCCCATATCTCGCGAACGGATTGACCTATCCCAAAAATTCCTGTTGCATCTGAAAGTAGAAACTCGCCCGATTACAACGGTATGTGTATTTTTTCCCTAGGCCATTCTGGTTAGGCGTTTGGAGCCGCAGAATTGGGAAAAATTTGTTGTTTTCTCAACCATTTCTTAGCTTCAAACTCCCATATCTCGCGAACGGATTGACCTAACCCAAAAATTCCTATTGCATCTGAAAGTAGAAACTCGACCGATTACAACGGTATGTGTATTTTTTCTCTAGGCCATTCTGGATAAGCGTTTGGAGCAGCAGAAGTGCGAAAAATTTGTTGTCTTCTCAACCGTTTCTTGTCTTCAAACTCCCATATCTCGCGAACGGATTGACCTAACCCAAAAATTCCTGTTGCATCTGAATGTAGAAGCTCGCCCGATTACCACGGTGTGTGTATTTTTTCCCTAGGCCATTCTGGTTAAGCGTTTGGAGCAGCAGAATTGCGAAAAATTTTTTGCCTTCTCAACCATTTCTTGTCTTCAAACTCCCATATCTCGCGAACGGATTGACCTAACCCAAAAATTCCTATTGCACCTGAAAGTAGAAACTCGCCCGATTACAACGGTATGTGTATTTTTTCCCTAGGCCATTCTGGTTAGGCGTTTGGAGCCGCAGAAGTGGGAAAAATTTGTTGTCTTCTCAACCATTTCTTAGCTTCAAACTCCCCTATCTCGCTAACGGATTGACCTAACCCAAAAATTCCTATTGCATCTGAAAGTAGAAACTCGCCCGATTACAACGGTATGTGTATTTTTTCCCTAGGCCATTCTGGTTAAGCGTTTGGAGCAGCAGAATTGTGAAAAATTTGTTGCCTTTTCAACCATTTCTTGGCTTCAAACTCCCATATCTCGCGAACGGATTGACCTAACCCAAAAATTCCTATTGCGTGTGAAAGTAGAAACTCGCCCGATTACAACGGTATGTGTATTCTTTCCCTAGCCCATTCAGGTTAAGCGTTTGGAGCAGCAGAATTGCGAAAAATTTGTTGTCTTCTCAACCATTTCTTAGATTCAAAGTCCCATATCTCGCGAACGGATTGACCAAACCCAAAAATTCCTGCTGCGTCTGAAAGTAGAAACTCGCCCGATTACAACGGTATGCGTATTTTTTCCCTAGGCCATTCTGGTTAAGCGTTTGGAGCCGCAGAATTGCGAAAAATGTTATGCCTTCTCAACCATTTCTTGGCTTCAAACTCCCATATCTCGCGAACGGATTGACCTAACCAAAAAATTCCTATTGCATCTGAAAGTAGAAACTCGCTCGATTACAACGGTATGTGTATTTTTTCCCCAGGCCATTCTGGTTAAGCGTTTGGAGCAGCAGAATTGCGAAAAATTTGTTGCCTTCTCAACCATTTCTTGGCTTCAAACTCCCATATCTCGCGAATGGATTGACCTAACCCAAAAATTCCTGTTGCGTCTGAAAGTAGAATCTCGCCCGATTACAACGGTATGTGTATTTTTTCCCTAGGCCATTCTGGTTAAGCGTTTGGAGCAGCAGAATTGCGAAAAATTTGTTGCCTTCTCAACCATTTCTTGGCTTCAAACTCCCATATCTCGCGAACGGATTGACCTAACCCAAAAATTCCTACTGCATCTGAAAGTAGAAGCTCGCCCGATTACAACGGTATGTGTATTTTTTCCCTAGGCCATTCTGGTTAAGCGTTTGGAGCAGCAGAATTGCGAAAAATTTGTTGCCTTCTCAACCATTTCTTGGCTTCAAACTCCCATATCTCGCGAACGGATTGACCTAACCCAAAAATTCCTATTGCATCTGAAAGTAGAAACTCGACCGATTGCAACGGTATGTTTAGTTTTTCCCTAGGCCATTCTGGTTAAGCGTTTGGAGCAGCAGAAGTGCGAAAAATTTGTTGTCTTCTCAACCGTTTCTTGTCTTCAAACTCCCATATCTCGCGAAAGGATTGACCTAACCCAAAAATTCCTGTTGCATCTGAAAGTAGAATCTCGCCCGATTACAACGGTATGTGTATTTTTTCCCTAGGCCATTCTGGTTAAGCGTTTGGAGCAGCAGAATTGCGAAAAATTTTTTGCCTTCTCAACCATTTCTTGGCTTCAAACTCCCATATCTCGCGAACGGATTGACCTAACCCAAAAATTCCTATTGCATCTGAAAGTAGAAGCTCGCCCGATTACAACGGTATGTGTATTTTCTCCCTAGGCCATTCTGGTTATGCGTTTGGAGCGGCAGAATTGCGAAAAATTTTTTGCTTTCTCCACCATTTCTTGGCTTCAAACTCCCATATCTCGCGAACGGATTGACCTAACCCAAAAATTCCTGTTGCGTCTGAAAGTAGAAACTCGCCCGATTACAACGGTATGTGTATTTTTTCCCGAGGCCATTCTGGTTAAGCGTTTGGAGCAGCAGAAGTGCGAAAAATTTGTTGTCTTCTCAACCATTTCTTAGCTTCAAACTCCCATATCTCACGAACGGATTGACCTAACCCAAAAATTCCTATTGCATCTGAAAGTAGAAACTCGCCCGATTACAACGGTATGTGTATTTTTTCCGTAGGCCATTCTGGTTAAGCGTTTGGAGCAGCAGAATTGCGAAAAATTTTTTGCCTTCTCAACCATTTCTTAGATTCAAAGTCCCATATCTCGCGAACGGATTGACCTAACCCAAAAATTCCTGTTGCGTCTGAAAGTAGAAACTCGCCCGATTACAACGGTATGTGTATTTTTTCCCTAGGCCATTCTGGTTAAGCGTTTCGAGCAGCAGAAGTGCGAAAAATTTGTTGTCTTCTCAACCATTTCTTAGCTTCAAACTCCCCTATCTCGCTAACGGATTGACCTAACCCAAAAATTCCTATTGCATCTGAAAGTAGAAACTCGCCCGATTACAACGGTATGTGTATTTTTTCCCTAGGCCATTCTGGTTAAGCGTTTGGAGCAGCAGAATTGTGAAAAATTTGTTGCCTTTTCAACCATTTCTTGGCTTCAAACTCCCATATCTCGCGAACGGATTGACCTAACCCAAAAATTCCTATTGCGTGTGAAAGTAGAAACTCGCCCGATTACAACGGTATGTGTATTCTTTCCCTAGCCCATTCAGGTTAAGCGTTTGGAGCAGCAGAATTGCGAAAAATTTGTTGTCTTCTCAACCATTTCTTAGATTCAAAGTCCCATATCTCGCGAACGGATTGACCAAACCCAAAAATTCCTGCTGCGTCTGAAAGTAGAAACTCGCCCGATTACAACGGTATGCGTATTTTTTCCCTAGGCCATTCTGGTTAAGCGTTCGGAGCCGCAGAATTGCGAAAAATGTTATGCCTTCTCAACCATTTCTTGGCTTCAAACTCCCATATCTCGCGAACGGATTGACCTAACCAAAAAATTCCTATTGCATCTGAAAGTAGAAACTCGCTCGATTACAACGGTATGTGTATTTTTTCCCCAGGCCATTCTGGTTAAGCGTTTGGAGCAGCAGAATTGCGAAAAATTTGTTGCCTTCTCAACCATTTCTTGGCTTCAAACTCCCATATCTCGCGAATGGATTGACCTAACCCAAAAATTCCTGTTGCGTCTGAAAGTAGAATCTCGCCCGATTACAACGGTATGTGTATTTTTTCCCTAGGCCATTCTGGTTAAGCGTTTGGAGCAGCAGAATTGCGAAAAATTTGTTGCCTTCTCAACCATTTCTTGGCTTCAAACTCGCATATCTCGCGAACGGATTGACCTAACCCAAAAATTCCTACTGCATCTGAAAGTAGAAGCTCGCCCGATTACAACGGTATGTGTATTTTTTCCCTAGGCCATTCTGGTTAAGCGTTTGGAGCAGCAGAATTGCGAAAAATTTGTTGCCTTCTCAACCATTTCTTGGCTTCAAACTCCCATATCTCGCGAACGGATTGACCTAACCCAAAAATTCCTATTGCATCTGAAAGTAGAAACTCGACCGATTGCAACGGTATGTTTAGTTTTTCCCTAGGCCATTCTGGTTAAGCGTTTGGAGCAGCAGAAGTGCGAAAAATTTGTTGTCTTCTCAACCGTTTCTTGTCTTCAAACTCCCATATCTCGCGAAAGGATTGACCTAACCCAAAAATTCCTGTTGCATCTGAAAGTAGAAACTCGCCCGAATACAACGGTATGTGTATTTTTTCCCTAGGCCATTCTGGTTAAGCGTTTGGAGCAGCAGAATTGCGAAAAATTTTTTGCCTTCTCAACCATTTCTAAGCTTCAAACTCCCATATGTCACGAACGGATTGACCTAACCCAAAAATTCCTGTTGCGTCTGAAAGTAGAAACTCGCCCGATTACAACGGTATGTGTATTTTTTCCCGAGGCCATTCTGGTTAAGCGTTTGGAGCAGCAGAAGTGCGAAAAATTTGTTGTCTTCTCAACCATTTCTTAGCTTCAAACTCCCATATCTCACGAACGGATTGACCTAACCCAAAAATTCCTATTGCATCTGAAAGTAGAAACTCGCCCGATTACAACGGTATGTGTATTTTTTCCCTAGGCCATTCTGGTTAAGCGTTTGGAGCAGCAGAATTGCGAAAAATTTTTTGCCTTCTCAACCATTTCTTAGATTCAAAGTTCCATATCTCGCGAACGGATTGACCTAACCCAAAAATTCCTGTTGCGTCTGAAAGTAGAAACTCGCCCGATTACAACGGTATGTGTATTTTTTCCCTAGGCCAGTCTGGTTAAGCGTTTCGAGCAGCAGAAGTGCGAAAAATTTGTTGTCTTCTCAACCATTTCTTAGCTTCAAACTCCCCTATCTCGCTAACGGATTGACCTAACCCAAAAATTCCTATTGCATCTGAAAGTAGAAACTCGCCCGATTACAACGGTATGTGTATTTTTTCCCTAGGCCATTCTGGTTAAGCGTTTGGAGCCGCAGAATTGCGAAAAATGTTATGCCTTCTCAACCATTTCTTGGCTTCAAACTCCCATATCTCGCGAACGGATTGACCTAACCAAAAAATTCCTATTGCATCTGAAAGTAGAAACTCGCTCGATTACAACGGTATGTGTATTTTTTCCCCAGGCCATTCTGGTTAAGCGTTTGGAGCAGCAGAATTGCGAAAAATTTGTTGCCTTCTCAACCATTTCTTGGCTTCAAACTCCCATATCTCGCGAATGGATTGACCTAACCCAAAAATTCCTGTTGCGTCTGAAAGTAGAATCTCGCCCGATTACAACGGTATGTGTATTTTTTCCATAGGCCATTCTGGTTAAGCGTTTGGAGCAGCAGAATTGCGAAAAATTTGTTGCCTTCTCAACCATTTCTTGGCTTCAAACTCGCATATCTCGCGAACGGATTGACCTAACCCAAAAATTCCTACTGCATCTGAAAGTAGAAGCTCGCCCGATTACAACGGTATGTGTATTTTTTCCCTAGGCCATTCTGGTTAAGCGTTTGGAGCAGCAGAATTGCGAAAAATTTGTTGCCTTCTCAACCATTTCTTGGCTTCAAACTCCCATATCTCGCGAACGGATTGACCTAACCCAAAAATTCCTATTGCATCTGAAAGTAGAAACTCGACCGATTGCAACGGTATGTTTAGTTTTTCCCTAGGCCATTCTGGTTAAGCGTTTGGAGCAGCAGAAGTGCGAAAAATTTGTTGTCTTCTCAACCGTTTCTTGTCTTCAAACTCCCATATCTCGCGAAAGGATTGACCTAACCCAAAAATTCCTGTTGCATCTGAAAGTAGAAACTCGCCCGATTACAACGGTATGTGTATTTTTTCCCTAGGCCATTCTGGTTAAGCGTTTGGAGCAGCAGAATTGCGAAAAATTTTTTGCCTTCTCAACCATTTCTTGGCTTCAAACTCCCATATCTCGCGAACGGATTGACCTAACCCAAAAATTCCTATTGCATCTGAAAGTAGAAGCTCGCCCGATTACAACGGTATGTGTATTTTCTCCCTAGGCCATTCTGGTTATGCGTTTGGAGCGGCAGAATTGCGAAAAATTTTTAGCTTTCTCCACCATTTCTTGGCTTCAAACTCCCATATCTCGCGAACGGATTGACCTAACCCAAAAATTCCTGTTGCGTCTGAAAGTAGAAACTCGCCCGTTTACAACGGTATGTGTATTTTTTCCCGAGGCCATTCTGGTTAAGCGTTTGGAGCAGCAGAAGTGCGAAAAATTTGTTGTCTTCTCAACCATTTCTTAGCTTCAAACTCCCATATCTCACGAACGGATTGACCTAACCCAAAAATTCCTATTGCATCTGAAAGTAGAAACTCGCCCGAATACAACGGTATGTGTATTTTTTCCCTAGGCCATTCTGGTTAAGCGTTTGGAGCAGCAGAATTGCGAAAAATTTTTTGCCTTCTCAACCATTTCTTAGATTCAAAGTCCCATATCTCGCGAACGGATTGACCTAACCCAAAAATTCCTGTTGCGTCTGAAAGTAGAAACTCGCCCGATTACAACGGTATGTGTATTTTTTCCCTAGGCCATTCTGGTTAAGCGTTTCGAGCAGCAGAAGTGCGAAAAATTTGTTGTCTTCTCAACCATTTCTTAGCTTCAAACTCCCCTATCTCGCTAACGGATTGACCTAACCCAAAAATTCCTATTGCATCTGAAAGTAGAAACTCGCCCGATTACAACGGTATGTGTATTTTTTCCCTAGGCCATTCTGGTTAAGCGTTTGGAGCAGCAGAATTGTGAAAAATTTTATGCCTTCTCAACCATTTCTTGGCTTCAAACTGCCATATCTCGCTAACGGATTGACCTAACCCAAAAATCCCTATTGCATCTGAAAGTAGACACTCGCCCGACTACAGCGGTATGTGTATTTTTTCCCTAGGCCATTCTGGCTAAGCGTTGGAGCAGCAGAATTGCGAAAAATTTTATGCCTTCTCAATCATTTCTTGGCTTCAAACTCCCATATCTCGCGAACGGATTGACCTAACCCAAAAATTCCTGTTGTGCGTGAAATTAGAAACTCGCCCGATTACAACGGTATGTGTATTCTTTCCCTAGCCCATTCAGGTTAAGCGTTTGGAGCAGCAGAATTGCGAAAAATTTGTTGCCTTCTCAACCATTTCTTAGATTCAAAGTCCCATATCTCGCGAACGGATTGACCAAACCCAAAAATTCCTGCTGCGTCTGAAAGTAGAAACTCGCCCGATTACAACGGTATGTGTATTTTTTCACTAGGCCATTCTGGTTAAGCGTTTGGAGCAGCAGAATTGCGAAAAATTTTATGCCTTCTCAACCATTTCTTGGCTTCAAACTCCCATATCTCGCGAACGGATTGACCTAACCCAAAAATTCCTGTGGCATCTGAAAGTAGAGACTCGCCCGATTACAACGGTATGTGTATTTTCTCCCTAGGCCATTCTGGTTAAACGTTTGGAGCAGCAGAATTGCGAAAAATTGTATGGCTTCTCAAGCATTTCTTGGCTTCAATCTGCCATATCTCGCTAACGGATTGACCTAACCCAAAAATTCCTATTGCATCTGAAAGTAGAAACTCGCCCGACTACAGCGGTATGTGTATTTTTTCCCTAGGCCATTCTGGTTAAGCATTTGGAGCAGCAGAATTGCGAAAAATTTTATGCCTTCTCAACCATTTCTTGGCTTCAAACTCCCATATCTCGCGAATGGATTGACCTAACCAAAAAATTCCTATTGCATCTGAAAGTAGAAACTCGCTCGATTACAACGGTATGTGTATTTTTTCCCCAGGCCATTCTGGTTAAGCGTTTGGAGCAGCAGAATTGCGAAAAATTTGTTGCCTTCTCAACCATTTCTTGGCTTCAAACTCCCATATCTCGCGAATGGATTGACCTAACCCAAAAATTCCTGTTGCGTCTGAAAGTAGAATCTCGCCCGATTACAACGGTATGTGTATTTTTTCCATAGGCCATTCTGGTTAAGCGTTTGGAGCAGCAGAATTGCGAAAAATTTGTTGCCTTCTCAACCATTTCTTGGCTTCAAACTCGCATATCTCGCGAACGGATTGACCTAACCCAAAAATTCCTACTGCATCTGAAAGTAGAAGCTCGCCCGATTACAACGGTATGTGTATTTTTTCCCTAGGCCATTCTGGTTAAGCGTTTGGAGCAGCAGAATTGCGAAAAATTTGTTGCCTTCTCAACCATTTCTTGGCTTCAAACTCCCATATCTCGCGAACGGATTGACCTAACCCAAAAATTCCTGTTGCGTCTGAAAGTAGAAACTCGCCCGATTACAACGGTATGTGTATTTTTTCCCTAGGCCATTCTGGTTAAGCGTTTCGAGCAGCAGAAGTGCGAAAAATTTGTTGTCTTCTCAACCATTTCTTAGCTTCAAACTCCCCTATCTCGCTAACGGATTGACCTAACCCAAAAATTCCTATTGCATCTGAAAGTAGAAACTCGCCCGATTACAACGGTATGTGTATTTTTTCCCTAGGCCATTCTGGTTAAGCGTTTGGAGCCGCAGAATTGCGAAAAATGTTATGCCTTCTCAACCATTTCTTGGCTTCAAACTCCCATATCTCGCGAACGGATTGACCTAACCAAAAAATTCCTATTGCATCTGAAAGTAGAAACTCGCTCGATTACAACGGTATGTGTATTTTTTCCCCAGGCCATTCTGGTTAAGCGTTTGGAGCAGCAGAATTGCGAAAAATTTGTTGCCTTCTCAACCATTTCTTGGCTTCAAACTCCCATATCTCGCGAATGGATTGACCTAACCCAAAAATTCCTGTTGCGTCTGAAAGTAGAATCTCGCCCGATTACAACGGTATGTGTATTTTTTCCATAGGCCATTCTGGTTAAGCGTTTGGAGCAGCAGAATTGCGAAAAATTTGTTGCCTTCTCAACCATTTCTTGGCTTCAAACTCGCATATCTCGCGAACGGATTGACCTAACCCAAAAATTCCTACTGCATCTGAAAGTAGAAGCTCGCCCGATTACAACGGTATGTGTATTTTTTCCCTAGGCCATTCTGGTTAAGCGTTTGGAGCAGCAGAATTGCGAAAAATTTGTTGCCTTCTCAACCATTTCTTGGCTTCAAACTCCCATATCTCGCGAACGGATTGACCTAACCCAAAAATTCCTATTGCATCTGAAAGTAGAAACTCGACCGATTGCAACGGTATGTTTAGTTTTTCCCTAGGCCATTCTGGTTAAGCGTTTGGAGCAGCAGAAGTGCGAAAAATTTGTTGTCTTCTCAACCGTTTCTTGTCTTCAAACTCCCATATCTCGCGAAAGGATTGACCTAACCCAAAAATTCCTGTTGCATCTGAAAGTAGAAACTCGCCCGATTACAACGGTATGTGTATTTTTTCCCTAGGCCATTCTGGTTAAGCGTTTGGAGCAGCAGAATTGCGAAAAATTTTTTGCCTTCTCAACCATTTCTTGGCTTCAAACTCCCATATCTCGCGAACGGATTGACCTAACCCAAAAATTCCTATTGCATCTGAAAGTAGAAGCTCGCCCGATTACAACGGTATGTGTATTTTCTCCCTAGGCCATTCTGGTTATGCGTTTGGAGCGGCAGAATTGCGAAAAATTTTTAGCTTTCTCCACCATTTCTTGGCTTCAAACTCCCATATCTCGCGAACGGATTGACCTAACCCAAAAATTCCTGTTGCGTCTGAAAGTAGAAACTCGCCCGATTACAACGGTATGTGTATTTTTTCCCGAGGCCATTCTGGTTAAGCGTTTGGAGCAGCAGAAGTGCGAAAAATTTGTTGTCTTCTCAACCATTTCTTAGCTTCAAACTCCCATATCTCACGAACGGATTGACCTAACCCAAAAATTCCTATTGCATCTGAAAGTAGAAACTCGCCCGAATACAACGGTATGTGTATTTTTTCCCTAGGCCATTCTGGTTAAGCGTTTGGAGCAGCAGAATTGCGAAAAATTTTTTGCCTTCTCAACCATTTCTTAGATTCAAAGTCCCATATCTCGCGAACGGATTGACCTAACCCAAAAATTCCTGTTGCGTCTGAAAGTAGAAACTCGCCCGATTACAACGGTATGTGTATTTTTTCCCTAGGCCATTCTGGTTAAGCGTTTCGAGCAGCAGAAGTGCGAAAAATTTGTTGTCTTCTCAACCATTTCTTAGCTTCAAACTCCCCTATCTCGCTAACGGATTGACCTAACCCAAAAATTCCTATTGCATCTGAAAGTAGAAACTCGCCCGATTACAACGGTATGTGTATTTTTTCCCTAGGCCATTCTGGTTAAGCGTTTGGAGCAGCAGAATTGTGAAAAATTTTATGCCTTCTCAACCATTTCTTGGCTTCAAACTGCCATATCTCGCTAACGGATTGACCTAACCCAAAAATCCCTATTGCATCTGAAAGTAGACACTCGCCCGACTACAGCGGTATGTGTATTTTTTCCCTAGGCCATTCTGGCTAAGCGTTGGAGCAGCAGAATTGCGAAAAATTTTATGCCTTCTCAATCATTTCTTGGCTTCAAACTCCCATATCTCGCGAACGGATTGACCTAACCCAAAAATTCCTGTTGTGCGTGAAATTAGAAACTCGCCCGATTACAACGGTATGTGTATTCTTTCCCTAGCCCATTCAGGTTAAGCGTTTGGAGCAGCAGAATTGCGAAAAATTTGTTGCCTTCTCAACCATTTCTTAGATTCAAAGTCCCATATCTCGCGAACGGATTGACCAAACCCAAAAATTCCTGCTGCGTCTGAAAGTAGAAACTCGCCCGATTACAACGGTATGTGTATTTTTTCACTAGGCCATTCTGGTTAAGCGTTTCGAGCAGCAGAAGTGCGAAAAATTTGTTGTCTTCTCAACCATTTCTTAGCTTCAAACTCCCCTATCTCGCTAACGGATTGACCTAACCCAAAAATTCCTATTGCATCTGAAAGTAGAAACTCGCCCGATTACAACGGTATGTGTATTTTTTCCCTAGGCCATTCTGGTTAAGCGTTTGGAGCAGCAGAATTGTGAAAAATTTTATGCCTTCTCAACCATTTCTTGGCTTCAAACTGCCATATCTCGCTAACGGATTGACCTAACCCAAAAATCCCTATTGCATCTGAAAGTAGACACTCGCCCGACTACAGCGGTATGTGTATTTTTTCCCTAGGCCATTCTGGCTAAGCGTTGGAGCAGCAGAATTGCGAAAAATTTTATGCCTTCTCAATCATTTCTTGGCTTCAAACTCCCATATCTCGCGAACGGATTGACCTAACCCAAAAATTCCTGTTGTGCGTGAAATTAGAAACTCGCCCGATTACAACGGTATGTGTATTCTTTCCCTAGCCCATTCAGGTTAAGCGTTTGGAGCAGCAGAATTGCGAAAAATTTGTTGCCTTCTCAACCATTTCTTAGATTCAAAGTCCCATATCTCGCGAACGGATTGACCAAACCCAAAAATTCCTGCTGCGTCTGAAAGTAGAAACTCGCCCGATTACAACGGTATGTGTATTTTTTCACTAGGCCATTCTGGTTAAGCGTTTGGAGCAGCAGAATTGCGAAAAATTTTATGCCTTCTCAACCATTTCTTGGCTTCAAACTCCCATATCTCGCGAACGGATTGACCTAACCCAAAAATTCCTGTGGCATCTGAAAGTAGAGACTCGCCCGATTACAACGGTATGTGTATTTTCTCCCTAGGCCATTCTGGTTAAACGTTTGGAGCAGCAGAATTGCGAAAAATTGTATGGCTTCTCAAGCATTTCTTGGCTTCAATCTGCCATATCTCGCTAACGGATTGACCTAACCCAAAAATTCCTATTGCATCTGAAAGTAGAAACTCGCCCGACTACAGCGGTATGTGTATTTTTTCCCTAGGCCATTCTGGTTAAGCATTTGGAGCAGCAGAATTGCGAAAAATTTTATGCCTTCTCAACCATTTCTTAGCTTCAAACTCCCATATCTCGTGAACGGATTGACCTAACCCAAAAATTCCTATTGCATCTGAAAGTAGAAACTCGCCCGATTACAACGGTATGTGTATTTTTTCCCTAGGCCATTCTGGTTAGGCGTTTGGAGCCGCAGAATTGGGAAAAATTTGTTGTCTTCTCAACCATTTCTTAGCTTCAAACTCCCATATCTCGCTAACGGATTGACCTAACCCAAAAATTCCTATTGCATCTGAAAGTAGAAACTCGCCCGATTACAACGGTATGTGTATTTTTTCCCTAGGCCATTCTGGTTAAGCGTTTGGAGCACAGAATTGTGAAAAATTTGTTGCCTTTTCAACCATTTCTTGGCTTCAAACTCCCATATCTCGTGAACGGATTGACCAAACCCAAAAATTCCTATTGCATCTGAAATTAGAAACTCGACCGATTACAACGGTATGTGTATTTTTTCCCTAGGCCATTCTGGTTAGGCGTTTGGAGCCGCAGAAGTGGGAAAAATTTGTTGTCTTCTCAACCATTTCTTAGCTTCAAACTCCCATATCTCGCGAACGGATTGACCTAACCCAAAAATTCCTATTGCATCTGAAAGTAGAAACTCGTCCGATTACAACGGTATGTGTATTTTTAACCTAGGCCATTCTGGTTAAGCGTTTGGAGCAGCAGAATTGTGAAAAATTTGTTGCTTTTTCAACCATTTCTTGGCTTCAAACTCCCATATCTCGTGAACGGATTGACCTAACCCAAAAATTCCTATTGCATCTGAAAGTAGAAACTCGACCGATTACAACGGTATGTGTATTTTTTCTCTAGGCCATTCTGGATAAGCGTTTGGAGCAGCAGAAGTGCGAAAAATTTGTTGTCTTCTCAACCGTTTCTTGTCTTCAAACTCCCATATCTCGCGAACGGATTGACCTAACCCAAAAATTCCTATTGCATCTGAAAGTAGAAACTCGACCGATTACAACGGTATGTGTATTTTTTCCCTAGGCCATTCTGGATAAGCGTTTGGAGCAGCAGAAGTGCGAAAAATTTGTTGTCTTCTCAACCGTTTCTTGTCTTCAAACTCCCATATCTCGCGAACGGATTGACCTAACCCAAAAATTCCTGTTGCATCTGAAAGTAGAAACTCGACCGATTACTACGGTATGTGTATTTTTTCCCTAGGCCATTCTGGTTAAGCGTTTGGAGCAGCAGAAGTGCGAAAAATTTGTTGTCTTCTCAACCGTTTCTTGTCTTCAAACTCCCATATCTCGCGAACGGATTGACCTAACCCAAAAATTCCTATTGCATCTGAAAGTAGAAACTCGACCGATTACTACGGTATGTGTATTTTTTCCCTAGGCCATTCTGGTTAAGCGTTTGGAGCAGCAGAATTGCGAAAAATTTTTTGCCTTCTCAACCATTTCTTGTCTTCAAACTCCCATATCTCGCGAACGGATTGACCTAACCCAAAAATTCCTATTGCACCTGAAAGTAGAAACTCGCCCGATTACAACGGTATGTGTATTTCTTCCCTAGGCCATTCTGGTTAGGCGTTTGGAGCCGCAGAAGTGGGAAAAATTTGTTGTCTTCTCAACCATTTCTTAGCTTCAAACTCCCATATCTCGCTAACGGATTGACCTAACCCAAAAAATCCTATTGCATCTGAAAGTAGAAACTCGCCCGATTACAACGGTATGTGTATTTTTTCCCTAGGCCATTCTGGTTAAGCGTTTGGAGCAGCAGAATTGTGAAAAATTTGTTGCCTTTTCAACCATTTCTTGGCTTCAAACTCCATATCTCGCGAACGGATTGACCTAACCCAAAAATTCCTATTGCGTGTGAAAGTAGAAACTCCGCCGATTACAACGGTATGTGTATTCTTTCCCTAGCCCATTCAGGTTAAGCGTTTGGAGCAGCAGAATTGTGAAAAATTTGTTGCCTTTTCAACCATTTCTTGGCTTCAAACTCCCATATCTCGCGAACGGATTGACCAAACCCAAAAATTCCTGCTGCGTCTGAAAGTAGAAACTCGCCCGATTACAACGGTATGCGTATTTTTTCCCTAGGCCATTCTGGTTAAGCGTTTGGAGCCGCAGAATTGCGAAAAATGTTATGCCTTCTCAACCATTTCTTGGCATCAAACTCCCATATCTCGCGAACGGATTGACCTAACCAAAAAATTCCTATTGCATCTGAAAGTAGAAACTCGCCCGATTACAACGGTACGCGTATTTTTTCCCTAGGCCATTCTGGTTAAGCGTTTGGAGCAGCAGAATTG